>NC_064647.1:8715512-9018542 GCF_023864345.2 Schistocerca serialis cubense
TTGTTAATTGTAACGTTCAGGGCTTCCTAATGACGATGAACACACAAATTGCGTCGAGATTCAATAAATCGGCATTCAGCCGATTTGCCTCCAAGGGTTTATTGCTGCCTCGGACACCTTATGGTTGTTCCCCTGTGAGTCTAGATTTTAGAATCCGACGCAAAACTGATATTTAAATGTAATGTTAAGGGCCTCCTAATAACGATGGAACACTCAAATTGCGTCGAGATTCAATACATCGTCCTCCAGCCGACTTGTCTCCAAGGGGATATTGCTGCCTCGGGCTCCATGATATCCTTCCCTTGTGAGTCTAGATTTTCGAATCCTGCGCGAAACTGATAGTTAATTGTAAAGCCCAGGGCCTCATAATGACGATGGAACACTCAAATTGCGTCGAGATTCAATACATCGGCATTCAGCCGATTTGTCTCCAAGGGTTTATTGCTTATTCGGGCACCTTATGGTTGTTGCTCTGGGAGTCTAGATATTAGAATCCGACGCAAAACTGATAGTTAATTGCAATGTTCACAGCCACCTAATGACGATGAAACACTCAAATTGCGTCGAGATTCAATACATCGACCTCCAGCCGACTTGTCTCCAAGGGGATATTGCTGCCTCAGGCACCTTATGGTCGTTCTCCTGTGGGTCTAGATTATCGAATCCGACGCAAAAATGACAGTTAATTGTAACGTTCAGGGCCTCCCATTGACGATGGAAAGCTCAAATTGCGTCGAGATTCAATACATCGGCCCCCAGCCTACTTGCCTCCAAGGGTCTGTTGCTGCCTGGGGCACCTTATGTTCGATCGCCTGTGAGTCTACATTTTCGAATCCGACGCATAACTAATAGTTAATTGTAACGTTCAGGGCTTTCTAATGACGATGGAACACTCAAATTGCGTTGGGATTCAATACACCGGCATTCATCCGATTTGTCTCCTAGGGTTAATTGCTGCCTGGGGCACCTTTTGGTTGTTCCCCTGTGAGTCTAGATTTTAGAATCCGACGCAAAAGTGACAGTTAAATGTAATGTTCAGGGCCTCCTAATAACGTTGGAACACTCAAATTGCGTCGAGATTCAATACATCGTCCTCCAGCCGACTTGCCTCCATGGGGATATTGCTACCTCGGGCTCCATGATATCCGTCCCTTGTGAGTCAAGATTTTAGAATCCGACACAAAACTGATAGTTAATTGTAATGTTCAGGGCTTCCTAATGATGATGGAACACTCAAATTGCGTCGAGATTCAATACACCGGCCTCGAGCCGACTTGTCTCCAAGGGTCTATTGCTGCCTCGGGCACCTTATGTTCGTTCATCTGTGAGTCTAGATTTTCGAACCCGACGCAAAACTGATACTTCATTGTAACGTTCAGGGCCACCTAATGACGATGGAACACTCAAATTGCGTCGAGATTCAATACACCGGCCTCGAGCCGACTTGTCTCCAAGGGTCTATTGCTGCCTCGGGCACCTTATGTTCGTTCATCTGTGAGTCTAGATTTTCGAACCCGACGCAAAACTGATACTTCATTGTAACGTTCAGGGCCTCCTAATGGCGATGGAACACTCAAATTGCGTCGAGAGTCAATACATCGGCCTCCAGCCGACTTGTCTCCAAATGGCTATTGCAGCATCGGGCACCTTGTGGTCGTTCTCCTGTGAGTCTAGATTTTCGAATCCGACGCATAATTGATAGTTAATTGTAAAGTTCAGGGCCTCCTAATGACGATGAAACACTCAAATTGCGTCGAAATTCAATACACCGTCCTCCAGCCAAGGGTCAATTGCTGCCTCAGGCACCTTATGGTCGTTCTCTTGTGAGTCTAGATGTTCAAATCCGACGCAAATCAGATAGTTAATTGTAACGTTCAGGGCCTCCGAATGACGATGGAGCACTCAAATTGCGTCGAGATTCAATACATCGTCCTCCAGCCGACTTGTCTCCAAGGGGATATCGCTGCCTCGGGCACCTCACGGTCCGTCTCCGGTGAATCTACATTTTCGAATCCGACGCAAAACTGATAGTTAATTGTAACGTTCAGGGCCTCCTAATGACGATGTAGCACTCAAATTGCGTCGCGATTTAATACATCATCCTCCAGCGGACTGGTCTCCAAGGGGATATTGGTACGTCGGGCACCTTATGGTCCGTCTCCAGTGAGTCTAGATTTTCGAATCCGACGCAAAAATGATAGTTAATTGTAACGTTCAGGGCCTCCTATTGACGATGGAACACTCAAATTGCGTCGAGATTCACTAAATCGACTTCCAGCCGACTTGTCTCAAAGGGGATATCACTGCCTCGGGCACTACATGTTCCGTCTCCGGTGTTTCTACATTAACGAATCCGACGCAAAACTGATAGTTAATTGTAACGTTCAGGGCCTCCTAATGACGATGGAGCACTCTAATTGCGTCGCAATTCAATACATCGTCCCCCAGCGGACTGGTCTCCAAGAGGATATTGCTGCCTAGGGGACCTTATGGTCCGTCTCCAGTGAGCTAGATTTTCGAATCCGACGCGAAACTGATAGTTAATTGTAACGTTCAGCGCCTCCTAATGACGATAGAACACTCAAATTGCGTCGAGATTCAATACGTCGTCCTCCAGCCGACTTGTCTCCAAGGGTCTATTGCTGCCTCACACACCGTATGACCGTTCATCTGTCAGTCTAGATTTTCGAACCCGACGCAAAACTGATTGTTAATTGCAACGTTCATTGAAACCTTATGGCGATGACACACTCAAATTGCGTCGAGATTCAATACATCGGCCTACAGCCGACTTGTTTCCAAGGGGATTTTGCTGTCTCGGGCTCCATATGATCCTTCTCCTGTGAGTCTAGATTTTCGAATCCGACCCAAAAATGATAGTGAATTGTAACGTTCACCGCCTCCTAATGACGATAGAACACTCAAAATGCGTCGAGATTCAATACATCGTCCTCCATCCGACTTGTTTCCAAGGGGATATTGCTGCCTCGGGCACCATATGGTCCGTCTCCTGTGAGTCTAGATTTTTGAATCAGACGCGAAACTGATTGTTAATTGTAACGTTCAGTGCCTCCTAATGACGATGGAACACTCAATTTGCGTCGAGGTTCAATACATAGTCCTCCAGTCGACTTGTCTCCAAGGGTCTATTGCTGCCTCGGGCACCTTATGGTCGTTCTCCTGTGAGTCAAGATTTTCGAATTCGACGCAAAACTGATAGATAATTGCAATGTTCAGCGCCTCCTAATGTCGAAGGAACACTCAAATTGCGTCGAGAGTCAATACATCGACCTCCAGCCGTCTTGTCTACAAGGGGATATTGCTGCCTCGGGCTCCATGTGGTCCGTCCCCTGTGAGTCTAGATTTTCGAATCCGACGCGAAGCTGATAGTTAATTGTAACGGTTAGGGCCTCCTAATGACGATGGAACACTCAAATTGCGTCGAGATTCAATACATCAGCCTCCAGCCGACTTGTCTCCAAGGGTCTATTGCTGCCTTGGGCACCTTATGGTCGATCTCCTGTGAGACTAGATGTTCAAATCCGACGCATAACTGATAGTTATTTGCAACGTTCAGCGCCTCGTAATGACGATGGAACACTCAAACTGCGTCGAGATTCAATACATCGTCCTCCAGCCGACTTGTCCCCAAGGGGATATTGCTGCCTCGGACACCATATGGTCCGTCTCCTGTGAGTCTATATTTTCGAATCCGACGCGAAAGTGATAGTCAATTGTAACCATCAGGGCCTCCTAATGACAACGGAACACTCAAATTGGGTTGAGATTCAATATAGCGTCCTTCAGTGGACTTGTCTCCAAGAGTATATTGCTGCCTCGGACACCTTATGGCCGTTCTCTTGTGAGTCTATATTTTCGAATCCGACGCAAAACTGATAGTTAATTGTAACGTTCAGGGCCTCCTAATGACAATGGAGCACTCTAATTGCGTCGCAATTCAATACATCGTCCCCCAGCGGACTGGTCTCCAAGAGGATATTGCTGCCTAGGGCACCTTATGGTCCGTCTCCAGTGAGCTAGATTTTCGAATCCGACGCGGAACTCATAGTTAATTGTAACGTACAGCGCCTACTAATGACGATAGAACACTCAAATTGCGTCGAGATTCAATACGTTGTCCTCCAGCCGACTTGTCTCCAAGGGTCTATTGCTGCCTCACACACCTTATGACCGTTGATCTGTGAGTCTAGATTTTCGAACCCGACGCAAAACTGATTGTTAATTGTAACGTTCATTGCCACCTTATGACGATGACACACTCAAATTGCGTCGAGATTCAATACATCGGCCTACAGCCGACTTGTTTCCAAGGGGAAATTGCTGTCTCGGGCACCATATGATTCTTCTCCTGTGAGTCTAGATTTTCGAATCCGACCCAAAAATGACATTGAATTGTTACGTTCAGCGCCTCCTAATGACGATAGAACACTCAAATTGCGTCGAGAATCAATACATCGTCCTCCAGCCGACTTGCTTCCAAGGGGATATTGCTGCCTCGGGCACCATATGGTCCGTCTCCTGTGAGTCTAGATGTTCGAATCAGACGCATAACTGATAGTTATTTGCAACGTTCAGCGCCTCATAATGACGATGGAACACTCAAACTGCGTCGAGATTCAATACATCGTCCTCCAGCCGACTTGTCTCCAAAAGTCTATTGCTGCCTCGGGCACCTTGTTGTCATTCTCCTGTGAGTCTAGATTTTCGAATCCGACGCATAACTGATAGTTAATTGTAACGCTCAGCGCCTCCTAATGACGATGGAACACTCAAATTGCGTAGAGATTCAATACATCGCCCTCCAGCCGACTTGTCTGCAAGGCGATATTGCTGCATCGGTCACTATATGGTCCGTCTCCTGTGAGTCTAGATTTTCGAATCCGACGCGAAACTGATAGTTAATTGTAACGTTCAGGGCCTCCTAATGACGATGGAGCACTCAAATTGCGTCGCGATTTAATACATCATCCTCCAGCGGACTGGTCTCCAAGGGGATATTGGTACGTCGGGCACCTCATGGTCCGTCTCCAGTGAGTCTAGATTTTCGAATCCGACGCAAAAATGATAGTTAATTGTAACGTTCAGGGCCTCCTATTGACGATGGAACACTCAAACTGCGTAGAGATTCAATACATCGCCCTCCAGCCGACTTGTCTGCAAGGCGATATTGCTGCATCGGTCACTATATGGTCCCTCTGCTGTGAGTCTAGATTTTCGAATCCGACGCGAAACTGATAGTTAATTGTAACGTTCAGGGCCTCCTAATGACGATGGAGCACTCAAATTGCGTCGAGATTCACTAAATCGTCTTCCAGCCGACTTGTCTCCAAGGGGATATCACTGCCTCGGGCACCACATGGTCCGTCTCCGGTGATTCTACATTTTCGAATCCGACGGAAAACTGATAGTTAATTGTAACGTTCAGGGCCCTCTAATGACGATGGAGCACTCAAATTGCGTCGCGATTCAATACATCGTCCCCCAGCGGACTGGTCTCCAAGAGGATATTGCTGCCTCGGGCACATTATGGTACGTCTCCAGTGAGTCTAGATTTTCGTATCCGACGAAAACTGATAGTTAATTGTATTATTCCGGGCCTCCTAATGACGATGGAACACTCATATTGCGTCGCGATCCAATTCATCGTCCTCCAGCCGACTTGTCTCCAAGGGGATATTGCTGCCTCGGGCACCATATGGTCCGTCTCCTTTGAGTCTAGGTTTTCGAATCCGACGCGAAAATGATAGTTAATTGTAACGTTCAGGGCCTCCTAATGACGATGGAACACTCAAATTGCGTCGAGATTCAATACACCGTCCTTCAGCCGACTTGTCTCAAGGGTCTATTGCTGCCTAGAGCACCTTATTGTCGTTCTCCTGTGAGTCAAGATTTTCGAATTCGACGCGAAACTGATAGTTAATTGTAACGTTTAGGGCCTCCTAATGACGATGGAACACTCAAATTGCGTTGAGATTCAAAACATCAGCCTCCACCCGATTTGTCTCCAAATGTCTAATGTTGCCTCGGGCACCTTGTGGTCGTAATCCTGTGAGATTAGATTTTCGAATCCGACACACAACTGATAGATAATTGTAAAGTTCAGGGCCTCCTAATGACGATGGAACACTCAAATTGCGTTGAGATTCAATACATCGTCCTTCAGTTGACTTGTCTCCAAGGGGATATTGCTGACTCGGACACCTTATGGTCGTTCTTCTGTGAGTCTAGATTTTCTAATCCGACTCAAAACTGGTAGTTAATTATACCGTTCAGGGCCTCCTAATGACGATGGACCACTCAAATTGCTTCGAGATTCACTAAATCGTCTTCCAGTCGAATTATCTCCAAGGGGATGTCGCTGCCTCGGGCACCACATGGACCGTCTCCGGTGATTTTACATTTTCGAATCCGACGCAAGACTGATAGTGAATTGTAACGTTCAGCGCCTCCTAACGACGATAGAACACTGAAATTGCATCGAGATTCAATGAAACACAGAAATTGTATCGGAATTAAATAGGAAAGGCACAATGCCGATTTTAGTACAAGAAGAATGACTCTTCCTACTGTCTATGTTTTGACCATTCCTGTGGCACTAGTTATAGATTCCGATGCTTCACTTCAGGTTTACTGTATCCCTCTGACCTTCTTATTGACGATGAAACACAGAAATGTCATCGGAAATAAATACAAAAGGCACAATGCCGACTCAAGTACAAGAAGACTGACTCTTCCTACTGTCTATGTTTAGATCCATTATAGTGACTCTAGTTACACATTCCGATGCTTCACTTAAGGTTTACTGTATCCCTCTGACCTTCTTATTGACGATGAAGCACAGAAATTGCATCGGAAATAAATACAATAGCCACAGTGCCGACTTAAGTATAAGAAGACTGACTCTTTCTAATCTCTATGTTTTGAACCATTCCTGTGACACTAGTTTTAGATTCCGATGCTACACTTCAGGTTTACTGTATCCCTCTGACCTTATTGACGATGAAACACAGAAATTGCATCGGAATTAAATACAAAAGGCACAATGCCGACGTAAGTACATGAGGACTGACTCTTCTTACTGTCTATGTTTTGAACCATTACTGTGACACTAGTTATAGATTCTGATGCTTCACTTCAGGTTTACTGTATCCCTTGGATCTTCTTATTGACGACGAAACACAGAATTTGCATCGGAATTAAATAGAAAAGGCACAATGCCGACTTACGTACAAGAAGACTGACTCATCTTACTGTCTATTCTTTGAACCATTCCTGTGACACTAGTTATAGATTCCGATGCTTCACTTCAGGTTTACTGTATCCCATGGACCTTCTCATTGACGACGAAACACAGAAATTGCATCGGAATTAAATAGAAAAGGCACAATGCCGACTTAAGTACAAGAAGACTGACTCTTCCAACTGTCTATGTTTTGAACCATTCCTGTGACACTAGTTGTAGATTCCGATGCTTCACTTCAGGTTTACTGCATCCCTTGGATCTTCTTATTGACGACGAAACACAGAATTTGCATCGGAATTAAATAGAAAAGGCACAATGCCGACTTAAGTACAAGAAGACTGACTCTTCCTACTGTCTCTGTTTTGAACCATTTATGTGACACAAGTTATAGATTCCGATGCTTCACTTCAGGTTTAAGGTATCCCTCTGACCTTCTTATTGACGATGAAACACAGAAATTGCATCGGAATTAAATACAAAAGGCGCAATGCCGACTTAAGTACAAGAAGACTGTCTCTTCTTTCTGACTATGTTGTGAGCATTTCCTGTGAGACCAGTTTTAGATTCCGATGCTTCACTATATCTTTATTGTATCCCGTGGACCTTCTTATTGACGATGAAACACAGAAATTGCATCGGAATTAAATTCAAAAGGCGCAATGCCGACTTTAGTACAAGTAGACTGACTCTTCTTACTGTCTATGTTTAAAACCATTCCTGTGACACTTGTTATTGATTCCGATGCTTCACTTCAGGTTTACTGTATCCCTCTGACATTCTTATTTACGATGAAACACAGAAATTGTATCGGAATTAAATAGAAAAGGCACAATGCTGACTTAAGTACAAGAAGACTGACCCTTCTTACTGTCTATTTTTTGAACCATTCCGGTGACACTAGTTATAGCTTCCGATGCTTCACTTCAGGTTTACTGTATCACTTGGACCCTCTTTTTGACGATGAAACACAGAAATTGCATCGGAATTAAATACAATAGACACAATGCCGATTCAAGTACAAGAAGACTGACTCATCCTACTGTCTATGTTTTGAACAATTCTTTTGACATTCCGATGCGTCACTTCAGGTTTGCTGTATCCCTCTGACCTTCTTGTTGACGATGAAACACAGAAATTGCATCGGAATTAAATACAAAAGGCACAATGCCGGCTTAAGTACAAGAAGACTGTCTCTTCTTTCTGACTATGTTGTGTGCATTTCCTGTGAGACCAGTTTTAGATTCCGATGCTTCACTATATGTTTATTGTATCCCTTGGACCTTCTTATTGACGATGAAACACAGAAATTGCATCGCAATTAAATACAAAATGCACAATGCCGACTTAAGTACACGAAGACTGACTCTACTAAATATCTATGTTTAGAACCATTCCTGGGACACTAGTTATAGATTGCGATGCTTCACTTCAGGTTTACTGTATCCCTCTGACCTTCTTAGTTACGATGAAACACAGAAATCGCATCGGAATTAAATACAAAAGGCACAAAGCCGACTTAAGTACAAGAAGACTGACACTTCTTACTGTCTACGTTTTGAACCATTCCGGTGACACTAGTTATAGTTTCCGGTGCTTCACTTCAGGTTTACTGTATCACTTGGACCTTCTTATTGACGATGAAACACAGAAACTGCATCGGAATCAAATACAAAAGGCACAATGCCGACTTAAGTACAAGAAGACCGACTCTTCTTACTGTCTATGCTTTGAACCATTCCGGTGACACTAGTTATAGTTTCAGATGCTTCACTTCAGGTTTACTGTATCACTTGGACCTTTTTATTGACGATGAAACACAGAAATTGCATCGGAATTAAATACAAAAGGCACAATGGCGAATTAAGTACAAGAAGACTGACTCTTCTTATCGTCTATTCTTTGAACAATTCCTGTGACACTAGTTATAGATTTCGATGCTTCACATCAGGTTTACTGTATCCCTTGGACCTTCTTATCGTCGATGAAACACAGAAATTGCATCGGAATTAAATACAAGTGGCACAATGCCGACATAAGTACAAGAAGACTGACTCTTCTTACTGTCTATGTTTTGAACCATTCCTATGACACTAGTTATAGATTCCGATGCTTCATTTTAGGTTTACTGTATCCCTGTGACCTTCTTATTGATGATGAAACACAGAAATTGCATCGGAATGAAATACAAAATACACAATGCCGACTAAGGTACAAGTAGACTGACTCTTCTTACTGACTATGTTGTGAACATTTCCTGTGAGACCAGTTTTAGACTCCGATGCCTCACTATATGTTTACTGTATCCCTTGGACCTTCTTATTGACGATGGAACACATACATTGCATCGGAATTAAATAGAAAAGGCAAAATTCCGACTTAAGTACCAGAAGACAGACTCTTCCTACTGTCTATGTTTTAACCATTCCTGTGACAGTAGTTATAGATTCCGATGCTTCACTTCAGGTTTACTGATTCCCTCTGACCTTCTTATTGACGATGAAACACAGAAACTGCATCGGAATTATATTCAAAAGGCACAATGCCAACTCAAATACAAGATGACTGGCTCTTCTTACTCCCTATGTTTTGCACCTTACCTGAGAAACCGGTTTTAGATTCCGGTGCTTCACTTCCGGTTCACTGTATCCCTTGGACCTTCTTATTGACGATGAAACACACAAATTGCATCGGAATTAAATACAAAAGGCACAATGCCGACTTAAGTACAAGAAAAACTGACTCTTCTTGCTGTGTATGTTTTGAACCATTCCTGTGACACTAGTTATAGCTTCCGATGCTTCACTTAAGGTTTACTGTCTCCCTCTGACCTTCGTATTAACAACGAAACACAGAAACTGCATCGGAATTAAATACAAAAGGCACAATGCCGGCTTAAGTACAAGAAGACTGTCTCTTCTTTCTGACTATGTTGTGCGCATTTCCTGTGAGACCAGTTTTAGATTCCGATGCTTCACTATATGTTTATTGTATCCCTTGGACCCTCTTATTGACGATGAAACACAGAAATTGCATCGGAATTAAATTCAAAAGGCGCAATGCCGACTTTAGTACAAGTAGACTGACTCTTCTTACTGTCTATGTTTAAAACCATTCCTGTGACACTAGTTATTGATTCTGATGCTTCACTTCAGGTTTACTGTATCCCTCTGATATTCTTATTTACGATGAAACACAGAAATTGTATCGGAATTAAATAGAAAAGGCACAATGCTGACTTAAGTACAAGAAGACTGACCCTTCTTACTGTCTATTTTTTGAACCATTCCGGTGACACTAGTTATAGCTTCCGATGCTTCACTTCAGGTTTACTGTATCACTTGGACCCTCTTTTTGACGATGAAACACAGAAATTGCATCGGAATTAAATACAAAAGACACAATGCCGATTCAAGTACAAGAAGACTGACTCATCCTACTGTCTATGTTTTGAACAATTCTTTTGACATTCCGATGCGTCACTTCAGGTTTGCTGTATCCCTCTGACCTTCTTGTTGACGATGAAACACAGAAATTGCATCGGAATTAAATACAAAAGGCATAATGCCGGCTTAAGTACAAGAAGACTGTCTCTTCTTTCTGACTATGTTGTGTGCATTTCCTGTGAGACCAGTTTTAGATTCCGATGCTTCACTATATGTTTATTGTATCCCTTGGACCTTCTTATTGACGATGAAACACAGAAATTGCATCGCAATTAAATACAAAATGCACAATGCCGACTTAAGTACACGAAGACTGACTCTACTAACTATCTATGTTTAGAACCATTCCTGTGACACTAGTTATAGATTGCGATGCTTCACTTCAGGTTTACTGTATCCCTCTGACCTTCTTAGTTACGATGAAACACAGAAATCGCATCGGAATTAAATACAAAAGGCACAATGCCGACTTAAGTACAAGAAGACTGACACTTCTTACTGTCTACGTTTTGAACCATTCCGGTGACACTAGTTATAGTTTCCGGTGCTTCACTTCAGGTTTACTGTATCACTTGGACCTTCTTATTGACGATGAAACACAGAAACTGCATCGGAATCAAATACAAAAGGCACAATGCCGACTTAAGTACAAGAAGACCTACTCTTCTTACTGTCTATGCTTTGAACCATTCCGGTGACACTAGTTATAGTTTCAGATGCTTCACTTCAGGTTTAATGTATCACTTGGACCTTTTTATTGACGATGAAACACAGAAATTGCATCGGAATTAAATACAAAAGGCACAATGGCGAATTAAGTACAAGAAGACTGACTCTTCTTATCGTCCATTCTTTGAACAATTCCTGTGACACTAGTTATAGATTTCGATGCTTCACATCAGGTTTACTGTATCCCTTGGACCTTCTTATCGTCGATGAAACACAGAAATTGCATCGGAATTAAATACAAGTGGCACAATGCCGACATAAGTACAAGGAGATTGACTCTTCTTACTGTCTATGTTTTGAACCATTCCTATGACACTAGTTATAGATTCCGATGCTTCATTTTAGGTTTACTGTATCCCTGTGACCTTCTTATTGATGATGAAACACAGAAATTGCATCGGAATGAAATACAAAATACACAATGCCGACTTAAGTACAAGTAGACTGACTCTTCTTACTGACTATGTTGTGAACATTTCCTGTGAGACCAGTTTTAGACTCCGATGCCTCACTATATGTTTACTGTATCCCTTGGACCTTCTTATTGACGATGGAACACATACATTGCATCGGAATTAAATAGAAAAGGCACAATGCCGACTTAAGTACCAGAAGACAGACTCTATATACTGTCTATGTTTTAACCATTCCTGTGACACTAGTTATAGATTCCGATGCTTCACTTCAGGTTTACTCATTCCCTCTGACCATCTTATTGACGATGAAACACAGAAACTGCATCGGAATTATATTCAAAAGGCACAATGCCAACTCAAATACAAGATGACTGGCTCTTCTTACTCTCTATGTTTTGCACCTTACCTGAGAAACCGGTTTTAGATTCCGGTGCTTCACTTCCGGTTCACTGTATCCCTTGGACCTTCTTATTGACGATGAAACACACAAATTGCATCGGAATTAAATACAAAAGGCACAATGCCGGCTTAAGTACAAGAAGACTGTCTCTTCTTTCTGACTATGTTGTGTGCATTTCCTGTGAGACCAGTTTTAGATTCCGATGCTTCACTATATGTTTATTGTATCCCTTGGACCCTCCTATTGACGATGAAACACAGAAATTGCATCGCAATTAAGTACAAAGGGCACAATGCCGACATAAGTACAAGAAGACTGACCCTACTTACTGTCTATGTTTAGAACCATTCCTGTGACACTAGTTATAGATTGCGATGCTTCACTTCAGGTTTACTGTATCCCTCTGACCTTCTTATTTACGATGAAACACAGAAATTGCATCGGAATTAAATACAAAAGGCACAATGCCGACTTAAGTACAAGAGGACTAACACTTCTTACTGTCTACGTTTTGAACCATTCCGGTGACACTAGTTATAGTTTCCGGTGCTTCACTTCAGGTTTACTGTATCACTTGGACCTTCTTATTGACGATGAAACACAGAAATTGCATCGGAATTAAATACAAAAGGCACAATGGCGACTTAAGTACAAGAAGACTGCCTCTTCTTACTGTCTATGATTTGAACAATTCCTGTGACTCTAGTTATAGATACCGATGCTTCACTTCAAGTTTACTGTATCCCTTGGACCTTCTTATCTACGATGAAACACAGAAATTGCATCGGAATTAAATACAAGTGGCACAATTCCGACATAAGTACAAGGAGACTGACACTTCTTACTGACTATGTTGTGAACATTTCCTGTGAGACCAGTTTTAGATTCCGATGCTTCACTATATGTTTACTGTATCCCATGGACCTTCTTGTTGACGATGAAACACATACATTGCATCGGAATTAAATAGAAAAGGCACAATGCCGACTTAAGTACAAGAAGACTGACTCTTCCTACTGTCTATGTTTTATCCATTCCTGTGACACTAGTAAAGATTCCGATGCTTCACTTCAGGTTTACTGATTCCCTCTGACCTTCTTATTGACGATGAATCACAGAAACTGCATCGGAATTAAATACAAAAGGCACAATGCCGACTCAAATACAAGATGACCGGCTCTTCTTTCTCTCTATGTTTTAAACCATTCCTGAGAGACCGGTTTTAGATTCCGGTGTTTCACTTCATGTTTACTGTATCCCTTGGACCTTCTTATTGACGACGAAACACAGAAATTGCATCAAAATTACATGGAAAAGGCACAATGCCGACTTAAGTATAAGAAGACTGACTCTTCTTACTTACTATGATTTGAACATTTTTTGTGAGACCAGTTTTGGATTCCGATGCTTCACTAGGTGTTTACTGTATCCCTTGGGCCTTCTTATTGACGATGAAACACAGAAATTGCATCGAAATTAAATACAAAAGGCACAATGCCGACCTAAGTACAAGAAGACTGACTCTTCTTACTGTCTATGTTTTGAACCATTCTTGTGACACTAGATATAGATTCCGATGTTTCACTTCTGGTTTACTGTATCCCTTGGACCTTCTTATTGACGATGAAACACAGAAATTGCATCGGAATTAAATACAAAAGGCACAATGCCGACTTAAGTACAAGAAGACTGACACTTCCTACTGTCTATGTTATGAACCATTCCTGTGACACTAGTTATAGATTCCGATGCATCACTACAGGTTTACTGTATCCCTTGGACCTTCTTATTGACGATAAAACACACAAATTGCATCCGAATTAAATACAAAAGGCACAATGCCGACTTAAGTACAAGAAGACTGACTCTTCTTGCTGTGTATGTTTTGAACCATTCCTGTGACACTAGTTATAGATTCCGATGCTTCACTTAAGGTTTACTGTCTCCCTCTGACCTTCGTATTGACGACGAAACACAGAAACTGCATCGGAATTAAATACAAAATGCACAATGCCGACTTAAGTACAAGAAGACTGACACTTCTTACTGACTATGTTGTGAACATTTCCTGTGAGACCAGTTTTAGATTCCGATGCTTCACTATATGTTTACTGTATCCCATGGACCTTCTTGTTGACGATGAAACACATACATTGCATCGGAATTAAATAGAAAAGGCACAGTGCCGACTTAAGTACAAGAAGACTGACTCTTCCTACTGTCTATGTTTTATCCATTCCTGTGACACTAGTAAAGATTCCGATGCTTCACTTCAGGTTTACTGATTCCCTCTGACCTTCTTATTGACGATGAATCACAGAAACTGCATCGGAATTAAATACAAAAGGCACAATGCCGACTCAAATACAAGATGACCGGCTCTTCTTTCTCTCTATGTTTTAAACCTTTCCTGAGAGACCGGTTTTAGATTCCGGTGTTTCACTTCATGTTTACTGTATCCCTTGGACCTTCTTATTGACGACGAAACACAGAAATTGCATCAAAATTACATGGAAAAGGCACAATTCCGATGCTTCACTTCAGGTTTACTGTATCCCTCAGACCTTCTTATTGACGATGAAACACAGAAATTGCATCGGAATTAAATACAAAAGGCACAATGTCGACTAAAGTACAAGACGACTGACTTTTTTTACTGTCAATGTTTTGAACCTTTTCTGTGACACCAGTTATAGATTCCGATGCTTCACTTCAGGTTTACTGCATCCCTCTGACCTTCTTCTTGATGATGAAACACAGAATTTGCATCGGAATTAAATAGAAAAGGCACAATGCCGACTTACGTACAAGAAGACTGACTCATCTTACTGTCTATTTTTTGAACCATTCCTGTGACACTAGTTATAGATTCCGATGCTTCACTTAAGGTTTACTGTCTCCCTCTGACCTTCGTATTGACGACGAAACACAGAAACTGCATCGGAATTAAATACAAAATGCACAATGCCGACTTAAGTACAAGAAGACTGACTCTTCTTTTTGACTATGTTGTGAACATTTCCTGCGAGACCAGTTTTAGATTCCGATGCTTCACTATATGATTACTGTATCCCTTGGACCTTCTTATTGACGATGAAACACATACATTGCATCGGAATTAAATAGAAAATCCACAATGCCGACTTAAGTACAAGAAGACTGACTCTTCCTACTGTCTATGTTTTAACCATTCCTGTGACACTAGTTATAGATTCCGATGCTTCACTTCAGGTTTAGTGATTCCCACTGACCTTCTTATTGACGATGAAACACAGAAATTGCATCGGAATTAAATACAAAAGACACAATGCCGATTCAAGTACAAGAAGACTGACTCTTCCTACTGTCTATGTTTTGAACCATTCTTGTGACATTCCGATGCTTCACTTCAGGTTTACTGTATCCCTCTGACCTTCTTATTGACGATGAAACACAGAAATTGCATCGGAATTAAATACAAAAGGCACAACGCCGACTTAAGTACAAGAAGACTGTCTCTTCTTTCTGACTAAGTTGTGTGCATTTCCTGTGAGACCGGTTTTAGATTCCGATGCTTCACTTCAGGTTTACTGTATCCCTTGGACCTTCTTATTGACGATGAAACAGACAAATTGCATCGGAATTAATTACAAAAGGTACAATGCCGACATAAGTACAAGAAGACTGACTCTTCATGCTGTGTATGTTTTGATCCATTCCTGTGATACTAGTTATAGATTCCGATGCTTTACTTAAGGTTTACTCGATCCCTCTGACCTTCGTATTGACGACGAAACACAGAAACAGCATCGGAATTAAATAGAAAAGCACAATGCCGACTCAAATACAAGATGACTGGCTCTTCTTACTCTCTATGTTTTGAACCATTCCGGTGACACTAGTTATAGTTTCCGGTGCTTCACTTCAGGTTTACTGTATCACTTGGACCTTCTTATTGACGATGAAACACAGAAATTGCATCGGAATTAAATACAAAAGGCACAATGGCGACTTAAGTACAAGAAGACTGCCTCTTCTTACTGTCTATGATTTGAACAATTCCTGTGACACTAGTTATAGATACCGATGCTTCACTTCAAGTTTACTGTATCCCTAGGACCTTCTTATCTACGATGAAACACAGAAATTGCATCGGAATTAAATACAAAAGGCACAATGCCGACTTAAGTACAAGAAGACTGACACTTCCTACTGTCTATGTTATGAACCATTCCTGTGACACTAGTTATAGATTCCGATGCATCACTACAGGTTTACTGTATCCCTTGGACCTTCTTATTGACGATAAAACACACAAATTGCATCCGAATTAAATACAAAAGGCACAATGCCGACTTAAGTACAAGAAGACTGACTCTTCTTGCTGTGTATGTTATGAACCATTCCTGTGACACTA
The DNA here is from genome assembly GCF_023864345.2 of Schistocerca serialis cubense. Taxonomy (NCBI): domain Eukaryota; kingdom Metazoa; phylum Arthropoda; class Insecta; order Orthoptera; family Acrididae; genus Schistocerca; species Schistocerca serialis. The sequence continues at coordinate 8,732,161 of NC_064647.1, forward strand.
GTTATAGATTCCGATGCATCACTACAGGTTTACTGTATCCCTTGGACCTTCTTATTGACGATAAAACACACAAATTGCATCCGAATTAAATACAAAAGGCACAATTCCGACATAAGTACAAGGAGACTGACACTTCTTACTGACTATGTTGTGAACATTTCCTGTGAGACCAGTTTTAGATTCCGATGCTTCACTATATGTTTACTGTATCCCATGGACCTTCTTGTTGACGATGAAACACATACATTGCATCGGAATTAAATAGAAAAGGCACAATGCCGACTTAAGTACAAGAAGACTGACTCTTCCTACTGTCTATGTTTTATCCATTCCTGTGACACTAGTAAAGATTCCGATGCTTCACTTCAGGTTTACTGATTCCCTCTGACCTTCTTATTGACGATGAATCACAGAAACTGCATCGGAATTAAATACAAAAGGCACAATGCCGACTCAAATACAAGATGACCGGCTCTTCTTTCTCTCTATGTTTTAAACCTTTCCTGAGAGACCGGTTTTAGATTCCGGTGTTTCACTTCATGTTTACTGTATCCCTTGGACCTTCTTATTGACGACGAAACACAGAAATTGCATCAAAATTACACGGAAAAGGCACAATGCCGACTTAAGTATAAGAAGACTGACTCTTCTTACTTACTATGATTTGAACATTTTTTGTGAGACCAGTTTTGGATTCCGATGCTTCACTAGGTGTTTACTGTATCCCTTGGGCCTTCTTATTGACGATGAAACACAGAAATTGCATCGAAATTAAATACAAAAGGCACAATGCCGACTTAAGTACAAGAAGACTGACTCTTCTTACTGTCTATGTTTTGAACCATTCTTGTGACACTAGATATAGATTCCGATGTTTCACTTCTGGTTTACTGTATCCCTTGGACCTTCTTATTGACGATGAAACACAGAAATTGCATCGGAATTAAATACAAAAGGCACAATGCCGACTTAAGTACAAGAAGACTGACACTTCCTACTGTCTATGTTATGAACCATTCCTGTGACACTAGTTATAGATTCCGATGCATCACTACAGGTTTACTGTATCCCTTGGACCTTCTTATTGACGATAAAACACACAAATTGCATCCGAATTAAATACAAAAGGCACAATGCCGACTTAAGTACAAGAAGACTGACTCTTCTTGCTGTGTATGTTTTGAACCATTCCTGTGACACTAGTTATAGATTCCGATGCTTCACTTAAGGTTTACTGTCTCCCTCTGACCTTCGTATTGACGACGAAACACAGAAACTGCATCGGAATTAAATACAAAATGCACAATGCCGACTTAAGTACAAGAGGACTGACTCTTCTTACTGACTATGTTGTGAACATTTCCTGTGAGACCAGTTTTAGATTCCGATGCTTCACTATATGTTTACTGTATCCTTTGGACCTTCTTATTGACGATGAAACACATACATTGCATCGGAATTAAATAGAAAAGGCACAATGCCGGCTTAAGTACAAGAAGACTGACTCTTCCTACTGTCTATGTTTTATCCATTCCTGTGACACTAGTAAAAGATACCGATGCTTCACTTCAGGTTTACTGATTCCCTCTGACCTTCTTATTGACGATGAATCACAGAAACTGCATCGGAATTAAATACAAAAGGCACAATGCCGACTCAAATACAAGATGACCGGCTCTTCTTACTCTCCATGTTTTAAACCTTTCCTGAGAGTCCGGTTATAGATTCCGGTGCTTCACATCATGTTTACTGTATCCCTTGGACCTTCTTATTGACGACGAAACACAGAAATTGCATCAAAATTACATGGAAAAGGCACAATGCCGACTTAAGTATAAGAAGACTGACTCTTCTTACTTACTATGATTTGAACACTTCCTGTGAGACCAGTTTTAGATTCCGATGCTTCACTATGTGTTTACTGTATCCCTTGGGCCTTCTTATTGACGATGAAAAACAGAAATTGCATCGAAATTAAATACAAAAGGCACAATGCCGACTTATGTACAAGAAGAATGACTCTTCTTACTGTCTATGTTTTGAACCATTCCTGTGACACTACTTATAGATTCCGATCCTTCACTTCAGGTTTTCTGTATCCCTTGGATCTTCTTATTGACGATGAAACACAGAAATTGCATCGGAATTAAATACAAATGGCACAATGCCGACTTAAGTACACGAAGACTGACTCCTCTTGCTGTGTAAGTTTTGAACCAATCCTGTGACATTAGTTATAGATTCCGATGCTTCACTTAAGGTTTACTCTATCCCTCTGTCCTTCGTGTTGACGACGAAACACAGAAACCGCATCGGAATTAAATAGAAAAGTAACAATGCGGACTTAAGTACAAGAAGACTGACTCTTCCTACTGTCTATGCTTTGCACCATTCCTGTGACACTAGTTATAGATTCCGATGCTTCACTTCAGGTTTACTGTATCCCTCAGACCTTCTTATTGACGATGAAACACAGAAATTGCATCGGAATTAAATACAAAAGGCACAATGTCGACTAAAGTACAAGACGACTGACTTTTTTTACTGTCAATGTTTTGAACCTTTTCTGTGACACCAGTTATAGATTCCGATGCTTCACTTCAGGTTTACTGCATCCCTCTGACCTTCTTCTTGATGATGAAACACAGAATTTGCATCGGAATTAAATAGAAAAGGCACAATGCCGACTTACGTACAAGAAGACTGACTCATCTTACTGTCTATTTTTTGAACCATTCCTGTGACACTAGTTATAGATTCCGATGCTTCACTTAAGGTTTACTGTCTCCCTCTGACCTTCGTGTTGACGACGAAACACAGAAACTGCATCGGAATTAAATACAAAATGCACAATGCCGACTTAAGTACAAGAAGACTGACTCTTCTTTTTGACTATGTTGTGAACATTTCCTGCGAGACCAGTTTTAGATTCCGATGCTTCACTATATGTTTACTGTATCCCTTGGACCTTCTTATTGACGATGAAACACATACATTGCATCGGAATTAAATAGAAAATCCACAATGCCGACTTAAGTACAAGAAGACTGACTCTTCCTACTGTCTATGTTTTAACCATTCCTGTGACACTAGTTATAGATTCCGATGCTTCACTTCAGGTTTAGTGATTCCCACTGACCTTCTTATTGACGATGAAACACAGAAATTGCATCGGAATTAAATACAAAAGACACAATGCCGATTCAAGTACAAGAAGACTGACTCTTCCTACTGTCTATGTTTTGAACCATTCTTGTGACATTCCGATGCTTCACTTCAGGTTTACTGTATCCCTCTGACCTTCTTATTGACGATGAAACACAGAAATTGCATCGGAATTAAATACAAAAGGCACAACGCCGACTTAAGTACAAGAAGACTGTCTCTTCTTTCTGACTAAGTTGTGTGCATTTCCTGTGAGACCAGTTTTAGATTCCGATGCTTCACTATATGTTTATTGTATCGCTTGGACCTTCTTATTGACGATAAAACACAGAAATTGCATCGTAATTAAATACAAAAGGCACAATGCCGACTTAAGTACAAGAAGACTGACACTTCTTACTGTCTACGTTTTGAACCATGCCGGTGACACTAGTTATAGTTTCCGATGCTTCACTTCAGGTTTACTGTATCACTTGGACCTTCTTATTGTCGATGAAACACAGAAATTGCATCGGAATCAAATACAAAATGCACAATGCCGACTTAAGTACAAGTAGACTGACTCTTCTTACTTACTATGATTTGAACATTTCCTGTGAGACCAGTTTTTGATTCCGATGCTTCACTATGTGTTTACTGTATCCCTTGGACCTTCTTATTGACGATGAAACACAGAAATTGCATCGGAATTAAATACAAAAGGCACAATGCCGACTCAATTACAAGATTACTGGCTCTTCGTACTCTCTATGTTTTGAACCTCTCCTGAGAGACCGGTTTTAGATTCCGGTGCTTCACTTAATGTTTACTGTATCCCTTGGACCTTCTTATTGACGACGAAACACAGAAATTGCATCAAAATTACATAGAAAAGGACCAATGCCGACTTAAGTACAAGAAGACTGACACTTCCTACTCTCTATGTTTGAACCATTCCAGTGACACTAGTTATAGATTCCGATGCATCATTTCAGGTTTACTGTATCCCTTGGACCTTCTTATTGACGATGAAACACACAAAATGCATCGGAATTAAATACAAAGGGCACAATGCAGACTTAAGTACAAGAAGACTGACTCTTCTTGCTGTGTATGTTTTGAACCATTCCTGTGACACTAGTAATATATTCCCATGCTTCACTTAAGGTTTACTCTATCCCTCTGACCTTCGTACTGGCGATGAAACACACAAATTGCATCGGAATTAAATACAAAAGGCACAATGCCGACTTAAGTACAAGAAGACTGACACTTCCTACTGTCTATGTTATCAACCATTCCTGTGACACTAGTTATAGATTCCGATGCATCACTTCAGGTTTACTGTATCCCTCAGACCTTCTTATTGACGATGAAACACAGAAATTGCATCGGAATTAAATACAAAAGGCACAATGTCGACTTAAGTACATGACGACAGACGTTTCTTACTGTCTATGTTTTGAACCTTTTCTGTGACACCAGTTATAGATTCCGATGCTTCCCTTCAGGATTACTGCATCCCTCTGACCTTCTTCTTGATGATGAAACACAGAATTTGCATCGGAATTAAATAGAAAAGGCACAATGCCGACTTACGTACAAGAAGACTGACTCATCTTACTGTCTATTTTGTGAACCATTCCTGTGACACTAGTTATAGATTCCGATGCTTCACTTAAAGTTTACTGTCTCCCTCTGACCTTCGCATTGACGACGAAACACAGAAACTGCATCGGAATTAAATACAAAAGGCACAATGCCGACTTAAGTACAAGAAGACTGACACTTCCTACTGTCTATGTTATGAACCATTCCTGTGACACTAGTTATAGATTCCGATGCATCACTTCAGGTTTACTGTATCGCTTGCACCTTCTTATTGACGATGAAACACACAAATTGCATCGGAATTAAATACAAAAGGCACAATGCCGACTTAAGTACGAGAAGACTGACTCTTCTTGCTGTGTATGTTTTGAACCATTCCTGTGACACTAGTTATAGTTTCCGATGCTTCAGTTAAGGTTTACTGTCTCCCTCTGACCTTCGTATTGACGACGAAACACAGAAACCGCATCGGAATTAAATACAAAATGCACAATGCCGACTTAAGTACAAGAAGACTGACTCTTCTTACTGACTATGTTGTGAACATTTCCTGTGAGACCAGTTTTAGATTCCGATGCTTCACTATATGGTTACTGCAACCCTTGGACCGTCTTATTGACGATGAAACACATACATTGCATCGGAATTAAATACAAATGGCACAATGCCGACTTAAGTACAAGATAACTGACACTTCTAACTGTCTATGTTTGAACCATTCCTGTGACACTAGTTATAGATTCCGATGCATCACTTCAGGTTTACTGTATCCCTTGGACCTTCTTATTGACGATGAAACACAGAAATTGCATCGGAATTAAATACAAAAGGCACAATGCCGACTTAAGTACAAGTAGAATGACTCTTCTTACTGTCTATGATTTGAACCATTCCTGTGACACTAGTTATAGATTCCGATGCTTCACTTCAGGTTTACTGTATCCCTTGGACCTTCTTATTGACGATGAAACAGACAAATTGCATCGGAATTAATTACAAAAGGTACAATGCCGACATAAGTACAAGAAGACTGACTCTTCATGCTGTGTATGTTTTGATCCATTCCTGTGATACTAGTTATAGATTCCGATGCTTTACTTAAGGTTTACTCGATCCCTCTGACCTTCGTATTGACGACGAAACACAGAAACTGCATCGGAATTAAATAGAAAAGCACAATGCCGACTCAAATACAAGATGACTGGCTCTTCTTACTCTCTATGTTTTGAACCTTTCCTGAGAGACCGGTTTTAGATTCCGGTGCTTCACTTAATGTTTACTGTATCCCTTGGACCTTCTTATTGACGACGAAACACAGAAATTGCAACAAAAATACATAGAAAAGGCACAATGCCGACTTAAGTACAAGAAGACTGACTCTTGTTACTTACTACGATTTGAAGATTTCCTGTGAGACCAGTTTTAGATTCCGATGCTCCACTATGTGTTTACTGTATCCCTTGGACCTTCTTATTGACGATGAAGCACAGAAATTGGATCGAAATTAAATACAAAAGGCACAATGCCGACTTAAGTACAAGAAGAGTGACTCTTCTTACTGTCTATGTTTTGAACCATTCCTGTGACACTAGTTATAGATTCCGATGCTTCACTTTAGGTTTACTGTATCCCTCAGACCTTCTTATTGACGATGAAACACAGAAATTACATCGGAATTAAATAGAAAAGGCACAATGCCGACTTAAGTACAAGAAGACTGACTCTTCCTACTGTCTATGTTTTAACCATTCCTGTGACACTAGTTATAGATTCCGATGCATCACTTCAGGTTTACTGTATCCCTTGGACCGTCTTACTGACGATGAAACACACAAATTGCATCGGAGTTAAATACAAAAGGCACAATGCCGACTTAAGTACAAGAAGACTGACTCTTCATGCTGTGTATGTTTTGATCCATTCCTGTGACACTAGTTATAGATTCCGATGCTTTACTTAAGGTTTGCTCTATCCCTCTGACCTTCGTATTGACGACGAAACACAGAAACTGCATCGGAATTAAATAGAAAAGCACAACGCCGACTTAAGTACAAGAAGAATGACTCTTCTTACTGTCTATGTTTTGAACCATTCCTGTGACACTAGTTATAGATTCCGATGCTTCACTTTAGGTTTACTGTATCCCTTGGACCATCTTATGGACGATGAAACACAGAAATTGCATCGGAATTAAATAGAAAAGGCACAATGCCGACTTAAGTACAAGAAGACTGACTCTTCCTACTGTCTATGTTTTAACCATTCCTGTGACACTAGTTATAGATTCCGATGCTTCACTTCAGGTTTACTGATTCTCTCTGACCTTCTTATTGACGATGAAACACAGAAACTGCATCAGCATTAAATACAAAAGGCACAATGCCGACTATAATACGAGATGACTGGCTCTTCTTACTCTCTATGTTTTGAACCTTTCCTGAGAGACCGGTTTTAGATTCCGGTGCTTCACTTAAGGTTCACTGTATCGCTTGGACCTTCTTATTGACGACGAAACACAGAAATTGCATCAAAAGTAAATAGAAAAGGCACAATGCCGAATTAAGTAAAAGAAGACTGACTCTTCTTACTTACTATGATTTCAACATTTCCTGTGAGACCAGTTTTAGATTCCGATGCTTCACTATGTGTTTACTGTATCCCTTGGACCTTCTTATTGACGATGAAACACAGAAATTGCATCGAAAATAAATACAAAAGGCACAATGCCAACTTAAGTACAAGAAGACTGACTCTTCTTACTGTCTATGTTTTGTACCATTCTTGTGACACTAGTTATAGTTTCCGATGTTTCACTTCTGGTTTTCTGTATCCCTTGGATCTTCTTATTGACGATGAAACACCGAAATTGCATCGGAATTAAATACAAAAGGCACAATGCCGACTTAAGTACAAGAAAACTGACACTTCCTACTGTCTATGTTATGAACCATTCCTGTGACACTAGTTATAGATTCCGATGCATCACTTCAGGTTTACTGTATCCCTTGGACCTTCTTATTGACGATGAAACACACAAATTGCATCGGAATTAAATACAAAAAGCACAAAGCCGACTTAAGTACAAGAAGACTGACTCTTCTTGCTGTGTTTCTTTTGAACCATTCCTGTGACACTAGTTAGAGATTCCGATGCTTCACTTAAGGTTTACAGTCTCCCTCTGACCTTCGTATTGACGACGAAACACAGAAACTGCATCGGAATTAAATACAAAATGCACAATGCCGACTTATGTACTAGAAGACTGACTCTTCTTACTAACTATGTTTTGAACATTTCCTGTGAGACGAGTTTTAGATTCCGATGCTTCACTATTGTTTACTGTACCCCTTGGACCGTCTTATTGACGATGAAACACATACATTGCATCGGAATTAAATAGAAAAGGCACAATGCCAACTTAAGTACAAGAAGGCTGACCCTTCCTACTGTCTATGTTTTATCCATTCCTGTGACACTAGTTATAGATTCCGATGCTTCACTTCAGGTTTACTGTTCCCTCTGACCTTCTTGTTGACGATGAAACACAGAAACTGCATCGGATATAAATACAAAAGGCACAATGCCGACTGAAATACAAGATGACTGGCTCTCCTTACTCTCTATGTTTTGAACCTTTCCTGAGAGACCGGTTTTAGATTCCGGTGCTTCACTTAATGTTTACTGTATCCCTTGGACCTTCTTATTGACGACGAAACACAGAAATTGCATCAAAATTACATAGAAAAGGCACAATGCCGACTTAAGTACAAGAAGACTGACTCTTCTTACTTACTATGATTTGAAAATTTCCTGTGAGACCAGTTTTAGATTCCGATGCTTCACTATGTGTTTACTGTATCCCTTGGACCTTCTTATTGACGATGAAACACAGAAATTGCATCAAAATTAAATACAAAAGGCACAATGCCGACTTAAGTACAAGAAGAATGACTCTTCTTACTGACTATGTTGTGAACATTTCCTGTGAGACCAGTGTCAGATTCCGATGCTTCACTATATGGTTACCGCATCCCTTGGACCTTCTTATTGACGATGAAACACATACATTGCATCGGAATTAAATACAAATGGCACAATGCCGACTTAAGTACAAGAAGACTGACACTTCCTACTGTCTATGTTTGAACCATTCCTGTGACACTAGTTATAGATTCCGATGCTTCACTTCAGGTTTACTGTATCACTTGGGCATTCTTATTGACAATGGAACACAGAAATTGCATTGCAATTAAATACAAAAGGCACAATGCCGACTTAAGTACAAGAAGAATGACTCTTCTTACTGTCTATGTTTTGAACCATTCCTGTGACACTAGGTATGGATTCCGATGCTTCACTTCAGGTTTACTGTATCCCTTGGACCTTCTTATTGACGATGAAACACAGAAATTGCATCGGAATTAAATACAAAGAGCACAATGACGACTTAAGTACAAGAAGACTGACACTTCCTACTGTCTATGTTTGAACCATTCCTGTGACATTAGTTATAGATTCCGATGCATCACTTCAGGTTTACTGTATCGCTTGGACCTTCTTATTGACGATGAAACACACAAATTGCATCCGAATTAAATACAAAAGGCACAATGCCGACTTAAGTACAAGGAGACTGACTCTTCATGCTGTGTATGTTTTGATCCATTCCTGTGACACTAGTTATAGATTCCGATGCTTCACTTAAGGTTTACTCAATCCCTCTGACCTTCGAATTGACGACGAAACACAGAAACTGCATCGGAATTAAATAGAAAACCACAATGCCGACTTAAGTACAAGAAGACTGACTCTTCCTACTGTCTATGCTTTGCACCATTCCTGTGACACTAGTTATAGATTCCGATGGATCACTTCAGGTTTACTGTATCCCTAAGACCTTCTTATTGACGATGAAACACAGAAATTGCATCGGAATTAAATAGGAAAGGCACAATGCCGGCTTAAGTACAAGAAGACTGACCCTTCCTACTGTCTAGGATTTGAACCATTCCTGTGACACTAGTTATAGGATCCGATGCTTCACTTCAAGTTTACTGTATCCCTCTGACCGTGTTATTGACGATGAAACACAGAAATTGCATCGGAATTAAATAGAAAAGGCACAATGCCGACTTAAGTAAAAGAAGACTGACTCTTCTTAGTGTCTATGATTTGAACCATTCCTGTGACACTAGTTACAGATTCCGATGCTTCACTTCGGGTTTACTGTATACCTTGAACCTTCTTATTGACGACGAAACACAGAATTTGCATCGGAATTAAATGCAAAAGGCACAATGACGACTTAAGTACAAGAAGACTGACTCTTCCTACTGTCTCTGTTTTGAACCATTCCTGTGACACTAGTTATAGAATCCGATGCTTCACTTCAGGTTTACTGATTCCCTCTGACCTTCTTATTGACGATGAAACACAGAAACTGCATCAGAATTAAATACAAAAGGCACAATGCCGACTAAATTACGAGATGACTGGCTCTTCTTACTCTCTATGTTTTGAACCTTTCCTGAGAGACCGGTTTTAGATTCTGGTGCTTCACGTCATGTTTACTGTATCCCTTGGACCTTCTTATTGACGACGAAACACAGAAATTGCATCAAAATAACATAGAAAAGCCACAATGCCGACTTAAGTACAAGAAGACTGACTCTTCTTATTTACTATGATTTGAACATTTCCAGTGAGAAAAGTTTTAAATTCCGATGCTTCACTATGTGTTTACTGTATCCCTTGGACCTTCTTATTGACGATGAAACACAGAAATTGTATCGAAATTAAATACAAAAGGCACAATGCCGACTTAAGTACAAGAAGAATGACTCTTCTTACTGTCTGTGTTTTGAACCATTCCTGTGACACTAGTTATAGATTCCGATGGTTCACTTCAGGTTTACTGTATCCCTTGGACCTTCTTATTGACGATGAATCACCGAAATTGCATCGGAATTAAATACAAAGAACACAATGACGACTTAACTACAAGAAGACTGACACTTCCTACTGTCTATGTTTGAACCATTCCTGTGACACTAGTTATAGATTCCGATGCATCACTTCAGGTTTACTGTGTCACTTGGACCTTCTTATTGACGATGAAACACACAATTTGCATCGGAATTAAATACAAAAGTCACAATGCCGACTTAAGTACAAGAAGACTGACTCTTCATGCTGTGTATGTTTTGAACCATTCCTGTGACACTAGTTATAGATTCCGATGATTCACTTAAGGTTTACTCTATCCCTCTGACCTTCGTATTGACGACGAAACACAGAAACTGCATCGGAATTAAATAGAAAAGCACAATGCCGACTTGAGTACAAGAAGACTGACTCTTCCTACTGTCTATGCTTTGAACCATTCCTGTGACACTAGTTATAGATTCCGATGGTTCACTTCAGGTTTACTGTATCCCTCAGACCTTCTTATTGACGATGAAACACAGAAATTGCATCGGAATTAAATAGGAAAGGCACAATGCCGGCTTAAGTACAAGAAGACTGACAATTCCTACTGTCTAGGTTTTGAACCATTCCTGTGACACTAGTTATAGGATCCGATGCTTCACTTCAAGTTTACTGCATCCCTCTGACCGTGTTATTGACGATGAAACACAGAAATTGCATCGGAATTAAATAGAAAAGGCGCAATGCCGACTTAAGTACAAGAAGACTGACTCTTCTTACTGTCTATGATTTGAACCATTCCTGTGACACTAGTTACAGATTCCGATGCTTCACATCAGGTTTACTGTATCCCTTGGACCTTCTTATTGACGACGAAACACAGAATTTGCATCGGAATTAAATACAAAAGGCACAATGCCGACTTAAGTACAAGAAGACTGACTCTTCTTACTGTCTATGTTTAGAACCTTTCCTGTGACACTAGTTATGGATTCCGATGCTTCACTTCAGGTTTACTGTATCCCTCTGACCTTCTTATTGACGATGAAACACTGAAATTGCATCGGAATTAAATTCAAAAAGCACAATGCCGACATAAGTACAAGAAGACTGACTCTTCTTACTGTCTATGTTTTGAACAATTCCTGTGACACTAGTTATAGATTCCGTTGCTTTACATCAGGTTTACTGCATCCCTTGGACCTTCTTATTGACGACGAATCACAGAAATTGCATTGGAATTAAATAGGAAAGGCACAATGCCGACTTAAGTACAAGAAGACTGACCCTTCCAATTGTCTATGATTTGAACCATTCCTGTGACACTAGTTGTAGATTCCGATGTTTCACTTCAGGTTTACTGTATCCCTCTGACCCTCTTATTGACGATGAAACACAGAAATTGCATCGGAATTAAATAGAAAAAGCACAATGCCTACTTAAGTACAAGAAGACTGACTCTTCTAACTGACTATGTTGTGAACATTTCCTTTGAAACCAGTTTTAGATTCCGATGCTTCACTGTATGTTTACTGTATCCCATGGACCTTCTTATTGACGATGAAACACAGAACTTGCATCGGAATTAATTAGAAAAGGCACAATGCCGACTTAAGTACAACAAGACTGACTCTTCCTACTGTCTATGTTTTGAACAATTCCTGTGACACTAGTTATAGATTCCGATGCTTCACTTCAGGTTTACTGATTCCCTCTGACCTTCTTATTGTCGATGAAACTCACAAACAGCATCGGAATTAAATACAAAAGGCACAATGCCGACTTAAGTACAAGAAGACTGACTCTTCTTACTGTCTCTGCTTTGCACCATTCCTGTGACACTAGTTATAGATTCCGTTGCTTCACTTCAGGTTTACTGCATCCCTTGGACTTTCTTATTGACGACGAATAACAGAAATTGCATTGGAATTAAATAGGAAAGACAGAATGCCGACTTAAGTACAAGAAGACTGACCCTTCCTATTGTCTATGTTTTGAACCATTCCTGTGCCACTAGTTATAGATTCCGATGTTTCACTTCAGGTTTACTGTATCCCTCTGATCCTCTTATTGACGATGAAACACAGAAATTGCATCGGAATTAAATAGAAAAAGCACAATGCCGACTTAAGTACAAGAAGACTGACTCTTCTTACTGTCTATGTTTTGAATCATTCCTGTGACACTAGTTACAGATTCCGATGCTTCACTTCAGGTTTACTGTATCAATTGGGCCTTCTTATTGACGATGAAACACAGAATTTGCATCGGAATTAAATAGAAAAGGCACTATGACGACTTAAGTAAAAGAAGACTGTCTCTTCCTACTGTCTCTGTTTTGAACCATTCCTGTGACACTAGTTATAGATTCCGATGCTTCACTTCAGGTTTACTGTATCCCTCTCAGCTTCTTATTGACGATGAAACACAGAAATTGCATCGGAATTAAATACAAAAGGCACAATGCCGACTTAAGTACAAGAAGACTGTCTCTTCTTTCTGACTAAGTTGTGAACATTTCCTGTGACACCAGTTTTAGATTCCGATGCTTCACTATATGTTTATTGTATCCCTTGGACCTTCTTATTGAGGACGAAACACGGAAATTGCATCGGAATGAAATACAAAAGGCACAATGACGACTTAAGTACAAGAAGACTGACTCTTCTTACTGTCTATGTTTAGAACCATTCCTGTGACACTAGTTATAGATTCCGATGCTTCACTTCAGGTTTACGGTATCCCTCTGACCTTCTTATTTACGATGAAACACAGAAATTGCATCGGAATTTCAATACAAAAGGCACTATACCGACTTAAGTACAAGAAGACTGACTATTCTTACTGACAATATTTTGAACCATTCCGGTGACACTAGTTATAGTTTCAGATGCTTCACTTCAGGTTTACTGTATCACTTGGACCTTCTTATCGACGATGAAACACAGAAATTGCATCGGAATTTAATATAAAAGGCACAATGCCGACTTAAGTACAAGAAGACTGTCTCTTCCTACTGTCTATGTTTTGAACCATTCCTGTGACACTAGTTATAGATTCCGTTGCTTCACTTCAGGTTTACTGTATCCCTCTGACCTTCTTATTGATGATGAAACACAGAAATTGCATCGGAATTAAATACAGAATGCACAATGCCGACTTAAGTACAAGAAGACTGACTCTTCTTACTGACTATGTTGTGAACATTTCCTGTGAGACCAGTTTTAGAAACCGATGCTTCACTACATGTTCAATGTATTCCATGGACCTTCTTATTGACGATGAAACACAGAACTTGCATCGGAATTAATTAGAAAAGGCACAATGCCGACTTAAGCACAACAAGACTGACTCTTCCTACTGTCTCTGTTTTAACCATTCCTGTGACACTAGTTATAGGTTCCGATGCTTCACTTCAGGTTTACTGAGTCCCTCTGAGCTTCTTATTGACGATGAAGCAAAGAATTTGCATCGGAATTAAATACAAAATTCACAATGCCGACTTAAATACAAGAAGACTGACTCTTCTTACTGTCTATGTTTTGAGCAATTCCTGTGACACTAGTTATAGATTCCGATGCTTCACTTCAGGTTTAGTGTATCCCTTGGACCTTCTTATCGACGATGAAACACAGAAATAGCATCGGAATTAAATACAAAAGGCACAATGACGACTTAAGTACAAGAAGACTGACTCTTCTTACTCTCTATGTTTTGAACCTTTCCTGTGAGACCGGTTTTAGATTCCGATGCTTCACTTTAGGTGTACTGTATCCCTTGGACCTTCTTATTGAAGACAAAACACAGAAATTGCATCGGCATTAAATAGAAAAGGCACAATGCCGACTTAAGTACAAGAAGGCTGACTCATCCACCTTTCTATGTTTTGAAAAATTCCTTTGACACTAGCTATAGATTCCGAGGCTTCACTTCAGGTTTACCGTATCCCTCTGACACGCTTACTGACGATGAAACACAGAAATTGCATCGGAATTAAATACAAAAGGCACAGTGCCGACTTAAGTACAAGAAGACTGACTCTTCTTACTGTCTATGTTTTGAACCATTCCTGTGACTCTAGTTATAGATTCCGAAGCTTCACTTCAGGTTTACTTTGCCCTTTGGACCTTCTTATTGACGATGAAACACAGAAATTCCATCGGAATCAAAAACAAAAGGCACAATGCCGACATAAGTACAAGAAGACTGACGCTTCCTAGTGTCTATGTTTTGAACCGTTCCTGTGACACTAGTTATAGATTCTGATGCTTCACTTCAGGTTTACTGTATCCCTCTGACATTCATATTGTCGATGAAACACAGAAATTGCATCGGAATTAGATAGAAAAGGCACAATGCCGTATTAAGTACAAGAAGACTGACTCTTCTTACAGTCTATGTATTGAATAATCCTGTAACAGTAGTTATAGATTTCGATGCTACACTTCAAATTTACTGTATCCCTTGGACCTTCTTATTGACGATGAAACACAGAAATTGCTTCAGATTTAAATTCAAAAGGCTCAATGCCGACTTAAGTATAACAAGACTGACTCTTCTTACTGACTATGATTTGAACATATCCTGTGAGACCAGTTTTAGAGTCCGATGCTTCACTATAAGTGTACTGTATCCCTTGTACCTTCCTATTGACGATGAAACACAGAAATTGCATCGGAATTAAATACAAAGAGCACAAGGCCGACTGAATTACAAGAAGACAGACTATTCTTACTGTCTATCTTTTGAACCATTCCTGTGACACTAGTTATAGATTACGATGCTTCACTTCAGATTTACTGTATCCCTTGGACCTTGTTATTGACGATGAAACACAGAAATTGCATCGAAGTTAAATACAAAAAGCACAATGCCGACTTAAGTGCAAGAAGACTGACACTTCTTACTCTCTATGTTTTGAACAATTCCTGTGACACTAGTTAAAGATTACGATGCTTCACTTCAGGTTTACTGTATCCCTCTGACCTTCTTATTGACGATGAAACACAGAAATTGCATCGGAATTAAATTCAAAAAGCACAATGCCGACTTAAGTACAAGGAGACTGACTCTTCTTACTGTCTATGTTTAGAATCATTCCTGTGACAGTAGTTATAGATTCCGATGCTTCACTTCAGGTTTACTGTATCCCTCTGACCTTCTTATTTACGATGAAACACAGAAATTGCATCGGAATTAAATACAAAAGGCACAATGCGGACTTAAGTACAAGAAGACTGACTCTTCCTACTGTCTATGTTTTGAACCATTCCTGTGACACTAGTTATAGATTCCGATGCTTCACTTCAGGTTTACTGTATCCCTCTGACCTTCTTTTTGACGATGAAACACAGAAACTGCATCGGATTTAAATACAAAAAGCACAATGCCGACTTAAGTACAAGAAGTCTGACTCTTCCTACTGTCTCTGTTTTGAACCATTCCTGTGACACTAGTTATAGATTCCGATGCTTCACTTCAGGTTTACTGTATCACTTGACCTTCTTATCGACGATGAAACACAGAAATTGCATCGGAATTAAATACAAAAGGCACCATGCCGTATTAAGTACAAGAAGACTGACTCTTCTTACAGTCTACGTATTGAATAATTCCTGTAACAATAGTTATAGATTTCGATGCTTCACTTCAAATTTACTGTATCCCTCGGACCTTCTTATTGCCGATGAAACACAGATATTGCTTCAGAATTAAATACAAAAGGCACAAAGCCGACTTAAGTATAACGAGACTGACTCTTCTTACTGACTATGATTTGAACAATTCCTGTGAGACCAGTTTTAGAGTCCGATGCTTCACTATAAGTGTACTGTATGCCTTGAACCTTCCTATTGACGATGAAACACAGAAATTGCATCGGAATTAAATACAAAGGGCACAAGGCCGACTGAAGTACAAGAAGACTGACTATTCTTACTGTCTCTGTTTTGAACCATTCCTGTGACACTAGTTATAGATTACGATGCTTCACTTCAGATTTACTATACCCCTTGGAACTTGTTATTGACGATGAAACACAGAAATTGCATCGGAATTAAATACAAAAAGCACAATGCCGACTTAAGTACAAGAAGACTGACACTTCCGACAGACTATGCTTTGAACCATTCCTGTGACACTAGTTATAGATTCCAATGCATCACCTCAGGTTTACTGTATCCCTTGGACCTTCGTATTGACGATGACACACAGAAATTGCATCGGATTTAAATACAAAAGGCACAATGCCGACTTAAGTACAAAAAGACTGACACTTCTTGCTGTGTATGTTTTGAACCATTCCTGTGACACTAGTTATAGATTCCGATGCTTCACTTCAGGTTTACTGTATCCCTCTGACCCTCTTATTGTCGACGAAACACAGAAATTGCAACGGAATTAAATAGAAAAGGCACAATGCCGACTTAAGTACAAGAAGACTGACTCTTCCTATTGTCTATGTTTTGAACCATTCATGTGACTCTAGTTATAGATTCCGATGCTTCAATTCACGTTTACTGTATCCCTCTGACCTTCTTATTGAGGATGAAACACAGATATTGCATCGGAATTAAATAGAAAGGGCACTATGCCGACTTAAGTACAAGAAGACTGACTCTTCTTACTGTCTATGTTTTCAACCATTCCTGTGACACTAGTTATAGATTCAGAAGCTTCACTTCAGGTTTACTGTATCCTTTGGACCTTCTTATTGACGATGAAACACAGAATTTGCATCTGAATTATATAAAAAAGGCACACTGCCGACTTAAGTACAAGGAGAATGACTCTTCTTACTGTCTATGTTTTGAGCAATTCCTGTGACACTAGTTATAGATTACGTTGCTCCACTTCAGGTTTACTATATCCCTTGGACCTTCTTAGCGACGATGAAACAGAAATAGCATCGGAATTTAATACAAAAGGCACAATGCCGACTTAAGTACAAGAAGACTGACTCTTCTTACTCTCTATGTTTGAACCATTTCTGTGACACTAGTTATAGATTACGATGCTTCACTTCAGGTTTACTGTATCCCTCTGACCTTCTTATTTACGATGAAACACAGGAATTGCATCGGAATTAAATACAAAAGGCACAATGCCGACGTAAGTACAAGAAGACTGACTCTTCCTACTGTGTCTGTTTTGAACCATTCCTGTGACACTAGTTATAGATTCCGATGCTTCACTTCACGTTTACTGTATCCCTCTGACCTTCTTGTTGACGATGAAACACAGAAACTGCATCGGAATTAAATACAAAAGGCAAAACGCCGACTTAAGTACATGAAGACTGTCTCTTCTTTCTGACTATGTTGTGAACATTTCCTGTGAGACCAGTTTCAGATTCCGATGCTTCACTACATGTTTATAGTATCCCTTGGACCTCCTTATTGACGATGAAACACAGAAATTGCATCGGAATTAAATACAAAAGGCACAATGCCGACTTAAGTACAAGAAAACTGACTCTTCTTACTGTCTATGTTTAGAACCATTCCTGTGACACTAGTTATAGATTCCGATGCTTCACTTCAGGTTTACTGTATCCCTCTGACCTTCTTATTTACGATGAAAGACAGAAATTGCATCGGAATTAAATACAAAAGGCACAATGCCGACTTAAGTACAAGAAGACTGACTCTTCCTACTGTCTCTGCTTTGAACCATTCCAATGACACTAGTTATAGATTTCGATGCTTCACTTCAGGTTTACTGTATCCCTCTGACCTTCTTATTGACGATGAAACACAGAAATTGCATCGGAATTAAATTCAACAAGCACAATGCCGACTTAAGTACAAGAAGACTGACTCTTCTTACTGTCTATGTTTAGAACCATTCCTGTGACACTAGTTATGGATTCCGATGCTTCACTTCAGGTTTACTGTATCCCTCTGACCTTCTTATTTACGATGAAACACAGAAATTGCATCGGAATTTAATACAAAAGGCACAATGCCGACTTAAGTACAAGAAGACTGACTCTTCATACTGTCTATGTATTGAACCATTCCGGTGACACTAGTTATAGTTTCCGATGATTCACTTCAGGTTTACTGTATCACTTGGACCTTCTTATTGACGATGAAACACAGAAATTGCATCGGAATTAAATACAAAAGGCACAATGCCGACTTAAGTACAAGAAAACTGACTCTTCTTAATGTCTATGTTTTGAACAATTCCTGTGACACTAGTTATTGATTCCGTTGCTTCACTTCAGGTTTACTGCATCCCTTGGACCTTCTTATTAACGACGAATCACATAAATTGCATTGGAATTAAATAGGAAAGGCACAATGCCGACTTAAGTACAGGAAGACTGACCCTTCCTATTGTCAATGTTTTAATCATTCCTGTGACACTAGTTATAGATTCCGATGCTTTACTTCAGGTTTACTGATTCCCTCGGACCTTCTTATTGTCGATGAAACACAGAAACTGCATCGGAATTAAATACAAAAGGCACAATGCCGACTTAAGTACATGAAGACAGTCCCTTCTTTCCGGCCATGTTGTGAACATTTCCTGTGAGACCAGTTTTAGATTCCGATGCTTCACTACATATTTATAGTATTCCTTGGACCTTCTTATTGACGATGAAACACAGAAATTGCATCGGAATTAAATACAAAAGGCACAATGCCGACTTCAGTACAAGAAAACTGACTCTTCTTAATGTCTATGTTTTGAACAATTCCTGTGACACTAGTTATAGTTTCCGTTGCTTCACTTCAGGTTTACTGCATCCCTTGGACCTTCTTATTGACGACGAATCACAGAAGTTGCATTGGAATTAAATAGGAAAGGCACAATGCCGACTTAAGTACAAGAAGGCTGACCCTTCCTATTGTCTATGTTTTGAACCATTCCTGTGACACTAGTTGTAGATTCCGATGTTTCACTTCAGGTTTACTGTATCCCTCTGATCTTCTTATTGTCGATGAAACACAGAAACTGCATCGGAATTAAATACAAAAGGCACAATGCAGACTTAAGTACAAGAAGACTGACTCTTCTTACTGTCTATGTTTTGAACAATTCCTGTGACACTAGTTATAGATTCCGATGCTTCACTTCAGACTTACTGTATCCCTCTGACCTTCTTATTTACGACGAAACACAGAATTTGCATCGGAATTAAATACAAAAGGCACAATGCCGACTTAAGTACAAGAAGACTGACTCTTCCTACTGTCTCTGTTTTGAACCATTCCTGTGACACTAGTTATAGATTCCGATGCTTCACTTCAGGTTTACTGTATCCCTCTGACCTTCTTGTTGACGATGAAACCCAGAAACTGCATCGGAATTAAATACAAAAGGCACAATGCCGACTTAAGTACATGAAGACAGTCTCTTCTTTCTGGCTATGTTGTGAACATTTCCTGTGAGACCAGTTTTAGATTCCGATGCTTCACTACATATTTATAGTATCCCTTGGACCTTCTTATTGACGATGAAACACAGAAATTGCATCGGAATTAAATACAAAGGGCACAATGCCGACTTAAGTACAAGAAGAATGACTCTTCTTACTGTCTATGTTTAGAACCATTCCTGTGACACTAGTTATAGATTCCGATGCTTCACTTCAGGTTCACTGTATCCCTCTGACCTTCTTATTTACGATGAAACACAGAAATTGCATTGGAATTAAATACAAAAGGCACAATGCCGACTTAAGTACAAGAAGACTGACTCTTCTCACTGTCTATGTTTAGAACCAATCCTGTGACACTAGTTATAGGTTCCGATGCTTCACTTCAAGTTTACTGTATCCCTCTGACCTTCTTATTGACGATGAAACACAGAAATTGCATCGGAATAAAATTCAAAAAGCACAATGCCGGCTTAAGTACAAGAAGACTGACTCTTCTTACTGTCTATGTTTAGAACCATTCCTGTGACACTAGTTATAGATTCCGATGCTTCACTTCAGGTTTACTGTATCCCTCTGACCTTCTTATTTACGATGAAACACAGAAATTGCATCGGAATTAAATACAAAAGGCACAATGCCGACTTAAGTACAAGAAGACTGACTCTTCTTACTGTCTATGTTTTGAACCATTCCAGTGACACTAGTTAAAGTTTCCGATGATTTACTACAGGTTTACTTTATCACTTGGACCTCCTTATTGACGATGAAACACAGAAATTGCATCGGAATTAAATACAAAAGGCACAATGCCGACTTAAGTACAAGAAGACTGACTCTTCTTACTGTCTATGTTTTGAACAATTCCTGTGACACTACTTATAGATTCCGTTGCTTCACTTCAGGTTTACTACATCCCTTGGACCATCTTATTGACGTCGAATCACAGAAAATGCATTGGAATTAAATAGGAAAGGCACAATGCCGACTTAAGTACAAGAAGACTGACCCTTCCTATTGTCTATGCTTTGAACCATTCCTGTGACACTAGTTATAGATTCCGATGTTTCACTTCAGGTTTACTGTATCCCTCTGACCTTCTTATTTACGACGAAACACAGAATTTGCATCGGAATTAAATACAAAAGGCACAATGCCGACTTAAGTACAAGAAGACTGACTCTTCCTACTGTCTCTGTTTTGAACCATTCCTGTGACACTAGTTATAGATTCCGATGCTTCACTTCAGGTTTACTGTATCCCTCTGACCTTCTTGTTGACGATGAAACCCAGAAACTGCATCGGAATTAAATACAAAAGGCACAATGCCGACTTAAGTACATGAAGACAGTCTCTTCTTTCTGGCTATGTTGTGAACATTTCCTGTGAGACCAGTTTTAGATTCCGATGCTTCACTACATATTTATAGTATCCCTTGGACCTTCTTATTGACTATGAAACACAGAAATTGCATCGGAATTAAATACAAAGGGCACAATGCCGACTTAAGTACAAGAAGAATGACTCTTCTTACTGTCTATGTTTAGAACCATTCCTGTGACACTAGTTATAGATTCCGATGCTTCACTTCAGGTTCACTGTATCCCTCTGACCTTCTTATTTACGATGAAACACAGAAATTGCATTGGAATTAAATACAAAAGGCACAATGCCGACTTAAGTACAAGAAGACTGACTCTTCCTACTGTCTATGTTTTGAACCATTCCTGTGACACTAGTTATAGATTCCGTTGCTTCACTTCAGGTTTACTGTATCCCTCTGACCTTCTTATTGATGATGAAACACAGAAATTGCATCGGAATTAAATACAGAATGCACAATGCCGACTTAAGTACAAGAAGACTGACTCTTCTTACTGACTATGTTGTGAACATTTCCTGTGAGACCAGTTTTAGAAACCGATGCTTCACTACATGTTCAATGTATTCCATGGACCTTCTTATTGACGATGAAACACAGAACTTGCATCGGAATTAATTAGAAAAGGCACAATGCCGACTTAAGCACAACAAGACTGACTCTTCCTACTGCCTCTGTTTTAACCATTCCTGTGACACTAGTTATAGGTTCCGATGCTTCACTTCAGGTTTACTGAGTCCCTCTGAGCTTCTTATTGACGATGAAGCACAGAATTTGCATCGGAATTAAATACAAAATTCAAAATGACGAGTTAAATACAAGAAGACTGACTCTTCTTACTGTCTATGTTTTGAGCAATTCCTGTGACACTAGTTATAGATTCCGATGCTTCACTTCAGGTTTAGTGTATCCCTTGGACATTCTTATCGACGATGAAACACAGAAATAGCATCGGAATTAAATAGAAAAGGCACAATGCGGACTTAAGTACAAGAAGGCTGACTCATCCACCTTTCTATGTTTTGAAAAATTCCTTTGACACTAGCTATAGATTCCGAGGCTTCACTTCAGGTTTACCGTATCCCTCTGACACGCTTACTGACGATGAAACACAGAAATTGCATCGGAATTAAATACAAAAGGCACAGTGCCGACTTAAGTACAAGAAGACTGACTCTTCTTACTGTCTATGTTTTGAACCATTCCTGTGACTCTAGTTATAGATTCCGAAGCTTCACTTCAGGTTTACTTTGCCCTTTGGACCTTCTTATTGACGATGAAACATAGAAATTCCATCGGAATCAAAAAGAAAAGGCACAATGCCGACATAAGTGCAAGAAGACTGACGCTTCCTAGTGTCTATGTTTTGAACCGTTCCTGTGACACTAGTTATAGATTCTGATGCTTCACTTCAGGTTTACTGTATCCCTCTGACATTCATATTGTCGATGAAACACAGAAATTGCATCGGAATTAGATAGAAAAGGCACAATGCCGTATTAAGTACAAGAAGACTGACTCTTCTTACAGTCTATGTATTGAATAATCCTGTAACAGTAGTTATAGATTTCGATGCTACACTTCAAATTTACTGTATCCCTTGGAGCTTCTTATTGACGATGAAACACAGATATTGCTTCAGATTTAAATTCAAAAGGCACAATGCCGACTTAAGTATAACAAGACTGACTCTTCTTCCTGACTATGATTTGAACATATCCTGTGAGACCAGTTTTAGAGTCCGATGCTTCACTATAAGTGTACTGTATCCCTTGTACCTTCCTATTGACGATGAAACACAGAAATTGGATCGGAATTAAATACAAAGGGCACAAGGCCGACTGAATTACAAGAAGACAGACTATTCTTACTGTCTATCTTTTGAACCATTCCTGTGACACTAGTTATAGATTACGATGCTTCACTTCAGATTTACTGTATCCCTTGGACCTTGTTATTGACGATGAAACACAGAAATTGCATCGAAGTTAAATACAAAAAGCACAATGCCGACTTAAGTGCAAGAAGACTGACACTTCTTACTCTCTATGTTTTGAACAATTCCTGTGACACTAGTTAACGATTACGATGCATCACTTCAGGTTTACTGTATCCCTCTGACCTTCTTATTGACGATGAAACACAGAAATTGCATCGGAATTAAATTCAAAAAGCACAATGCCGACTTAAGTACAAGGAGACTAACTCTTCTTACTGTCTATGTTTAGAACCATTCCTGTGACAGTAGTTATAGATTCCGATGCTTCACTTCAGGTTTACTGTATCCCTCTGACCTTCTTATTTACGATGAAACACAGAAATTGCATCGGAATTAAATACAAAAGGCACAATGCGGACTTAAGTACAAGAAGACTGACTCTTCCTACTGTCTATGTTTTGAACCATTCCTGTGACACTAGTTATAGATTCCGATGCTTCACTTCAGGTTTACTGTATCCCTCTGACCTTCTTTTTGACGATGAAACACAGAAACTGCATCGGATTTAAATACAAAAAGCACAATGCCGACTTAAGTACAAGAAGACTGACTCTTCTTACTGTCTATGTTTTGAACAATTCCTGTGACACTACTTATAGATTCCGTTGCTTCACTTCAGGTTTACTACATCCCTTGGACCATCTTATTGACGTCGAATCACAGAAAATGCATTGGAATTAAATAGGAAAGGCACAATGCCGACTTAAGTACAAGAAGACTGACCCTTCCTATTGTCTATGCTTTGAACCATTCCTGTGACACTAGTTATAGATTCCGATGTTTCACTTCAGGTTTACTGTATCCCTCTGACCTTCTTATTTACGACGAAACACAGAATTTGCATCGGAATTAAATACAAAAGGCACAATGCCGACTTAAGTACAAGAAGACTGACTCTTCCTACTGTCTCTGTTTTGAACCATTCCTGTGACACTAGTTATAGATTCCGATGCTTCACTTCAGGTTTACTGTATCCCTCTGACCTTCTTGTTGACGATGAAACCCAGAAACTGCATCGGAATTAAATACAAAAGGCACAATGCCGACTTAAGTACATGAAGACAGTCTCTTCTTTCTGGCTATGTTGTGAACATTTCCTGTGAGACCAGTTTTAGATTCCGATGCTTCACTACATATTTATAGTATCCCTTGGACCTTCTTATTGACGATGAAACACAGAAATTGCATCGGAATTAAATACAAAGGGCACAATGCCGACTTAAGTACAAGAAGAATGACTCTTCTTACTGTCTATGTTTAGAACCATTCCTGTGACACTAGTTATAGATTCCGATGCTTCACTTCAGGTTCACTGTATCCCTCTGACCTTCTTATTTACGATGAAACACAGAAATTGCATTGGAATTAAATACAAAAGGCACAATGCCGACTTAAGTACAAGAAGACTGACTCTTCTTACTGTCTATGATTTGAACCATTACGGTGACACTAGTTATAGTTTCCGATGATTCACTTCAGGTTTAGTGTATCACTTGGACTTTCGTATTGACGATGAAACACAGAAATTGCATCGGAATTAAATATAAAAGGCACAATGCCGACTTAAGTACAAGAAGACTGTCTCTTCCTACTGTCTATGTTTTGAACCATTCCTGTGACACTAGTTATAGATTCCGTTGCTTCACTTCAGGTTTACTGTATCCCTCTGACCTTCTTATTGATGATGAAACACAGAAATTGCATCGGAATTAAATACAGAATGCACAATGCCGACTTAAGTACAAGAAGACTGACTCTTCTTACTGACTATGTTGTGAACATTTCCTGTGAGACCAGTTTTAGAAACCGATGCTTCACTACATGTTCAATGTATTCCATGGACCTTCTTATTGACGATGAAACACAGAACTTGCATCGGAATTAATTAGAAAAGGCACAATGCCGACTTAAGCACAACAAGACTGACTCTTCCTACTGCCTCTGTTTTAACCATTCCTGTGACACTAGTTATAGGTTCCGATGCTTCACTTCAGGTTTACTGAGTCCCTCTGAGCTTCTTATTGACGATGAAGCACAGAATTTGCATCGGAATTAAATACAAAATTCACAATGCCGACTTAAATACAAGAAGACTGACTCTTCTTACTGTCTATGTTTTGAGCAATTCCTGTGACACTAGTTATAGATTCCGATGCTTCACTTCAGGTTTAGTGTATCCCTTGGACATTCTTATCGACGATGAAACACAGAAATAGCATCGGAATTAAATAGAAAAGGCACAATGCGGACTTAAGTACAAGAAGGCTGACTCATCCACCTTTCTATGTTTTGAAAAATTCCTTTGACACTAGCTATAGATTCCGAGGCTTCACTTCAGGTTTACCGTATCCCTCTGACACGCTTACTGACGATGAAACACAGAAATTGCATCGGAATTAAATACAAAAGGCACAGTGCCGACTTAAGTACAAGAAGACTGACTCTTCTTACTGTCTATGTTTTGAACCATTCCTGTGACTCTAGTTATAGATTCCGAAGCTTCACTTCAGGTTTACTTTGCGCTTTGGACCTTCTTATTGACGATGAAACATAGAAATTCCATCGGAATCAAAAAGAAAAGGCACAATGCCGACATAAGTACAAGAAGACTGACGCTTCCTAGTGTCTATGTTTTGAACCGTTCCTGTGACACTAGTTATAGATTCTGATGCTTCACTTCAGGTTTACTGTATCCCTCTGACATTCATATTGTCGATGAAACACAGAAATTGCATCGGAATTAGATAGAAAAGGCACAATGCCGTATTAAGTACAAGAAGACTGACTCTTCTTACAGTCTATGTATTGAATAATCCTGTAACAGTAGTTATAGATTTCGATGCTACACTTCAAATTTACTGTATCCCTTGGACCTACTTATTGACGATGAAACACAGATATTGCTTCAGATTTAAATTCAAAAGGCACAATGCCGACTTAAGTATAACAAGACTGACTCTTCTTACTGACTATGATTTGAACATATCCTGTGAGACCAGTTTTAGAGTCCGATGCTTCACTATAAGTGTACTGTATCCCTTGTACCTTCCTATTGACGATGAAACACAGAAATTGCATCGGAATTAAATACAAAGGGCACAAGGCCGACTGAATTACAAGAAGACAGACTATTCTTACTGTCTATCTTTTGAACCATTCCTGTGACACTAGTTATAGATTACGATGCTTCACTTCAGATTTACTGTATCCCTTGGACCTTGTTATTGACGATGAAACACAGAAATTGCATCGAAGTTAAATACAAAAAGCACAATGCCGACTTAAGTGCAAGAAGACTGACACTTCTTACTCTCTATGTTTTGAACAATTCCTGTGACACTAGTTAAAGATTACGATGCTTCACTTCAGGTTTACTGTATCCCTCTGACCTTCTTATTGACGATGAAACACAGAAATTGCATCGGAATTAAATTCAAAAAGCACAATGCCGACTTAAGTACAAGGAGACTGACTCTTCTTACTGTCTATGTTTAGAACCATTCCTGTGACAGTAGTTATAGATTCCGATGCTTCACTTCTGGTTTACTGTATCCCTCTGACCTTCTTATTTACGATGAAACACAGAAATTGCATCGGAATTAAATACAAAAGGCACAATGCGGACGTAAGTACAAGAAGACTGACTCTTCCTACTGTCTATGTTTTGAACCAATCCTGTGACACTAGTTATAGATTCCGATGCTTCACTTCAGGTTTACTGTATCCCTCTGACCATCTTTTTGACGATGAAACACAGAAACTGCATCGGATTTAAATACAAAAAGCACAATGCCGACTTAAGTACAAGAAGACTGACTCTTCCTATTGTCTCTGTTTTGAACCATTCCTGTGACACTAGTTATAGATTCCGATGCTTCACTTCAGGTTTACTGTATCACTTGGACCTTCTTATCGACGATGAAACACAGAAATTGCATCGGAATTAAATACAAAAGGCACCATGCCGTATTAAGTACAAGAAGACTGACTCTTCTTACAGTCTACGTATTGAATAATTCCTGTAACAATAGTTATAGATTTCGATGCTTCACTTCAAATTTACTGTATCCCTCGGACCTTCTTATTGCCGATGAAACACAGATATTGCTTCAGAATTAAATACAAAAGGCACAAAGCCGACTTAAGTATAACGAGACTGACTCTTCTTACTGACTATGATTTGAACAATTCCTGTGAGACCAGTCTTAGAGTCCGATGCTTCACTATAAGTGTACTGTATGCCTTGAACCTTCCTATTGACGATGAAACACAGATATTGCATCGGAATTAAATACAAAGGGCACAAGGCCGACTGAAGTACAAGAAGACTGACTATTCTTACTGTCTCTGTTTTGAACCATTCCTGTGACACTAGTGATAGATTACGATGCTTCACTTCAGATTTACTATATCCCTTGGAACTTGTTATTGACGATGAAACACAGAAATTGCATCGGAATTAAATACAAAAAGCACAATGCCGACTTAAGTACAAGAAGACTGACACTTCCGACAGACTATGCTTTGAACCATTCCTGTGACACTAGTTATAGATTCCAATGCATCACCTCAGGTTTACTGTATCCCTTGGACCTTCGTATTGACGATGACACACAGAAATTGCATCGGATTTAAATACAAAAGGCACAATGCCGACTTAAGTACAAAAAGACTGACACTTCTTGCTGTGTATGTTTTGAACCATTCCTGTGACACTAGTTATAGATTCCGATGCTTCACTTCAGGTTTACTGTATCCCTCTGACCCTCTTATTGTCGACGAAACACAGAAATTGCAACGGAATTAAATAGAAAAGGCACAATGCCGACTTAAGTACAAGAAGACTGACTCTTCCTATTGTCTATGTTTTGAACCATTCATGTGACTCTAGTTATAGATTCCGATGCTTCAATTCACGTTTACTGTATCCCTCTGACCTTCTTATTGAGGATGAAACACAGAAATTGCATCGGAATTAAATAGAAAGGGCACTATGCCGACTTAAGTACAAGAAGACTGACTCTTCTTACTGTCTATCTTTTGAACCATTCCGGTGACACTAGTTATAGTTTCCGATGCTTCACTACATGTTTATAGTATCCCTTGGACCTTCTTATTGACGATGAATCACAGAAATTGCATCGGAATTAGATACAAAAGGCACAATGCCGACTTAAGTACAAGAAGACTGATTCTTCTCACTGTCTATGTTTAGAACCAATCCTGTGACACTAGTTATAGGTTCTGATGCTTCACTTCAGGTTTACTGTATCCCTCTGACCTTCTTGTTGACGATGAAACACAGAAATTGCATCGGAATTAAATTCAAAAAGCACAATGCCGGCTTAAGTACAAGAAGACTGACTCTTCTTACTGTCTATGTTTAGAACCGTTCCTGTGACACTAGTTATAGATTCCGATGCTTCACTTCAGGTTTACTGTATCCCTCTGACCTTCTTATTTACGATGAAACACAGAAATTGCATCGGAATTAAATACAAAAGGCACAATGCCGACTTAAGTACAAGAAGACTGACTCTTCTTACTGTCTATGTTTTGAACCATTCCAGTGACACTAGTTATAGTTTCCGATGATTTACTGCAGGTTTACTTTATCACTTGGACCTCCTTATTGACGATGAAACACAGAATTTGCATCGGAATTAAATACAAAAGGCACAATGCCGACTTAAGTACAAGAAGACTGACTCTTCTTACTGTCTATGTTTTGAACAATTCCTGTGACACTAGTTATAGATTCCGTTGCTTCACTTCAGGTTTACTACATCCCTTGGACCATCTTATTGACGTCGAATCACAGAAAATGCATTGGAATTAAATAGGAAAGGCACAATGCCGACTTAAGTACAAGAAGACTGACCCTTCCTATTGTCTATGCTTTGAACCATTCCTGTGACACTAGTTATAGATTCCGATGTTTCACTTCAGGTTTACTGTATCCCTCTGACCTTCTTATTTACGACGAAACACAGAATTTGCATCGGAATTAAATACAAAAGGCACAATGCCGACTTAAGTACAAGAAGACTGACTCTTCCTACTGTCTCTGTTTTGAACCATTCCTGTGACACTAGTTATAGATTCCGATGCTTCACTTCAGGTTTACTGTATCCCTCTGACCTTCTTGTTGACGATGAAACCCAGAAACTGCATCGGAATTAAATACAAAAGGCACAATCCGACTTAAGTACATGAAGACTGTCTCTTCTTTCTGGCTATGTTGTGAACATTTCCTGTGAGACCAGTTTTAGATTCCGATGCTTCACTACATATTTATAGTATCCCTCTGACCTTCTTATTTACGATGAAACACAGAAATTGCATTGGAATTAAATACAAAAGGCACAATGCCGGCTTAAGTACAAGAAGACTGACTCTTCTTACTGTCTATGAATTGAACCATTACGGTGACACTAGTTATAGTTTCCGATGATTCACTTCAGGTTTAGTGTATCACTTGGACTTTCGTATTGACGATGAAACACAGAAATTGCATCGGAATTAAATACAAAAGGCACAATGCTGACTTAAGTACAAGAAGACTGACTCTTCTTACTGTCTATGTTTTGAACAATTTCTGTGACACTAGTTATAGATTCCGATGCTTCACTTCAGGTTTACTGATTCCCTCTGACCTTCTTATTGTCGATGAAACACAGAAACTGCATCGGAATTAAATACAAAAGGCACAATGCCGACTTAAGGACATGAAGACAGTCCCTTCTTTCCGGCTATGTTGTGAACATTTCCTGTGAGACCAGTTTTAGATTCCGATGCTTCACTACATATTTATAGTATCCCTTGGACCTTCTTATTGACGATGAAACACAGAAATTGCATCGGAATTAAATACAAAAGGCACAATGCCGACTTAAGTACAAGAAAACTGACTCTTCTTAATGTCTATGTTTTGAACAATTCCTGTCACACTAGTTATAGATTCCGTTGCTTCACTTCAGGTTTACTGCATCCCTTGGACCTTCTAATTGACGACGAATCACAGAAGTTGCATTGGAATTAAATAGGAAAGGCACAATGCCGACTTAAGTACAAGAAGGCTGACCCTTCCTATTGTCTATGTTTTGAACCATTCCTGTGACACTAGTTGTAGATTCCGATGTTTCACTTCAGGTTTACTGTATCCCTCTGATCTTCTTATTGTCGATGAAACGCAGAAACAGCATCGGAATTAAATACAAAAGGCACAATGCAGACTTAAGTACAAGAAGACTGACTCTTCTTACTGTCTATGTTTTGAACAATTCCTGTGACACTAGTTATAGATTCTGATGCTTCACTTCAGACTTACTGTATCCCTCTGACCTTCTTATTTACGATGAAACACAGAAATTGCATCTGAATTAAATACAAAAGGCACAATGCCGACTTAAGTACAAGAAGACTGACTCTTCCTACTGTCTCTGTTTTGAACCATTCCTGTGACACTAGTTATAGATTCCGATGCTTCACTTCAGGTTTACTGTATCCCTCTGACCTTCTTATTTACGATGAAACTCAGAAATTGCATCGGAATTAAATACAAAAGGCACAATGCCGACTTAAGTACAAGAAGACTGACTCTTCTTACTGTCTATCTTTTGAACCATTCCGGTGACACTAGTTATAGTTTCCGATGCTTCACTACATGTTTATAGTATCCCTTGGACCTTCTTATTGACGATGAATCACAGAAATTGCATCGGAATTAGATACAAAGGGCACAATGCCGACTTAAGTACAAGAAGACTGACTCTTCTCACTGTCTATGTTTAGAACCAATCCTGTGACACTAGTTATAGGTTCCGATGCTTCACTTCAGGTTTACAGTATCCCTCTGACCTTCTTATTTACGATGAAACACAGAAATTGCATCGGAATTAAATACAAAAGGCACAATGCCGACTTAAGTACAAGAAGACTGACTCTTCTTACTGTCTATGTTTTGAACCATTCCAGTGACACTAGTTATAGTTTCCGATGATTTACTACAGGTTTACTTTATCACTTGGACCTCCTTATTGACGATGAAACACAGAAATTGCATCGGAATTAAATACAAAAGGCACAATGCCGACTTAAGTACAAGAAGACTGACTCTTCTTACTGTCTATGCTTTGAACAATTCCTGTGACACTAGTTATAGATTCCGTTGCTTCACTTCAGGTTTACTACATCCCTTGGACCATCTTATTGACGTCGAATCACAGAAAATGCATTGGAATTAAATAGGAGAGGCACAATGCCGACTTAAGTACAAGAAGACTCACCCTTCCTATTGTCTATGCTTTGAACCATTCCTGTGACACTAGTTATAGTTTGGGATGCTTCACTTCCGGTTTACTGTATCCCTCTGACCTTCTTATTGACGATGAAACACAGAAATTGCATCGGAATTAAATTCAAAAAGCACAATGCCGGCTTAAGTACAAGAAGACTGACTCTTTATACTGTCTATGTTTAGAACCATTCCTGTGACACTAGTTATAGATTCCGATGCTTCACTTCAGGTTTACTGTATCCCTCTGACCTTCTTATTTACGATGAAACACAGAAATTGCATCGGAATTAAATACAAAAGGCAGAATGCCGACTTAAGTACAAGAAGACTGACTCTTCTTACTGTCTATGTTTTGAACCATTCCAGTGACACTAGTTATAGTTTCCGATGATTTACTACAGGTTTACTTTATCACTTGGACCTCCTTATTGACGATGAAACACAGAAATTGCATCGGAATTAAATACAAAAGGCACAATGCCGACTTAAGTACAAGAAGACTGACTCTTCTTACTGTCTATGCTTTGAACAATTCCTGTGACACGAGTTATAGATTCCGTTGCTTCACTTCAGGTTTACTACATCCCTTGGACCATCTTATTGACGTCGAATCACAGAAAATGCATTGGAATTAAATAGGAAAGGCACAATGCCGACTTAAGTACAAGAAGACTCACCCTTCCTATTGTCTATGCTTTGAACCATTCCTGTGACACTAGTTATAGATTCCGATGCTTCACTTCAGGTTTACTGTATCCCTCTGACCTTCTTGTTGACGATGAAACCCAGAAACTGCATCGGAATTAAATACAAAAGGCACAATGCCGACTTAAGTACATGAAGACAGTCTCTTCTTTCTGGCTATGTTGTGAACATTTCCTGTGAGACCAGTTTTAGATTCCGATGCTTCACTACATATTTATAGTATCCCTTGGACCTTCTTATTGACGATGAAACACAGAAATTGCATCGGAATTAAATACAAAGGGCACAATGCCGACTTAAGTACAAGAAGAATGACTCTTCTTACTGTCTATGTTTAGAACCATTCCTGTGACACTTGTTATAGATTCCGATGCTTCACTTCAGGTTTACAGTATCCCTCTGACCTTCTTATTTACGATGAAACACAGAAATTGCATCGGAATTAAATACAAAAGGCACAATGCCGACTTAAGTACAAGAAGACTGACTCTTCTTACTGTCTATGATTTGAACCACTACGGTGACACTAGTTATAGTTTCCGATGATTCACTTCAGGTTTAGTGTATCACTTGGGCTTTCGTATTGACGATGAAACACAGAAATTGCATCGGAATTAAATACAAAAGGCACAATGCCGACTTAAGTACAAGAAGACTGACTCTTCTTACTGTCTATGTTTTGAACAATTCCTGTGACACTAGTTATAGATTCTGTTGCTTCACTTCAGGTTTACTGCATCCCTTGGACCTTCTTATTGACGACGAATCACAGATGTTGCATTGGAATTAAATAGGAAAGGCACTTTGCCGACTTAAGTACAAGAAGACTGACCCTTCCTGTTGTCTATGTTTTGAACCATTCCTGTGACACTAGTTGTAGAATCCGATGTTTCACTTCAGGTTTACTGTATCCCTCTGACCCTCTTATTGACGATGAAACACAGAAATTACATCGGAATTAAATAGAAAAAGCACAATGCCGACTTAAGTACAAGAAGACTGACTCTTCTTACTGACTATGCTGTGAACATTTCCTGTGAGACCAGTTTTAGATTCCGATGCTTCACTATATGTTTACTGTATCCCATGGACCTTCTTATTGACGATGAAACACAGAACTTGCATCGGAATTAATTAGAAAAGGCACAATGCTGACTTAAGTACAACAAGACTGACTCTTCCTACTGTCTATGTTTTAACCATTCCTGTGACACTAGTTATAGATTCCGATGCTTCACTTCAGGTTTACTGATTTCCTCTGACCTTCTTATTGTCGATGAAACACAGAAACTGCATCGGAATTAAATACAAAAGGCACAATGCTGACTTAAGTACAAGAAGACTGACTCTTCTTACTGTCTATGTTTTGAACAATTCCTGTGACACTAGTTATAGATTCCGATCCTTCACTTCAGACTTACTGTATCCCTCTGACCTTCTTATTTACGATGAAACACAGAAATTGCATCGGATTTAAATACAAAAGGCACAATGCCGACTTAAGTACAAGAAGACTGACTCTTCCCACTGTCTCTGCTTTGAACCATTCCTGTGACACTAGCTATAGATTCCGATGCTTCACTTCAAGTTTACTGTATCCCTCTGACCTTCTTATTTACGATGAAACACAGAAATTGCATCGGAATTAAATACAAAAGGCACAATGCCCACTTAAGTACAAGAAGACTGACTCTTCTTACTGTCTACGTTTAGAACCATTCCTGTGACACTAGTTATAGATTCCGATGCTTCACTTCAGGTTTACTGTATCCCTCTGACCTTCTTATTTACGATGAAACACAGAAATTGCATCGGAATTGAATACAAAAGGCACAATGCCGACTTAAGTACAAGAAGACTGACTCTTCTTACTGTCTATGTTTTGAACTATTCCGGTGACATTAGTTATAGTTTCCGATGATTCACTACATGTTTATAGTATCCCTTGGACCTTCTTCTTATTGACGATGAATCACAGAAATTGCATCGGAATTAAATACAAAAGGCACAATGCCGACTTAAGTACAAGAAGACTGACTCTTCTTACTGTCTATGTTTAGAACCATTCCTGTGACACTAGTTATAGATTGGGATGCTTCACTTCAGGTTTACTGTATCCCTCTGACCTTCATATTTACGATGAAACACAGAAATTGCATCGGAATTAAATACAAAAGGCACAATGCCGACTTAAGTACAAGAAGACTGACTCTTCTTACTGTCTATGTTTTGAACCATTCCGGTGACACTATTTATAGTTTCCGATGATTCACTTCAGGTTTACTTTATCACTTGGACCTCCTTATTGACGATGAAACACGGAAATTGCATCGGAATTAAATACAAAAGGCACAATGCCGACTTAAGTACAAGAAGACTGACTCTTCTTACTGTCTATGTTTTGAACCATTCCGGTGACACTAGTTATAGTTTCAGATGATTCACTTCAGGTTTACTTTATCACTTGGACCTCCTTATTGACGATGAAACACAGAAATTGCATCGGAATTAAATACAAAAGGCACAATGCCGACTTAAGTACAAGAAGACTGACTCTTCTTACTGTCTATGTTTTGAACAATTCCTGTGACACTAGTTATAGATTCCGTTGCTTCACTTCAGGTTTACTGCATCCCTTGGAGCTTCTTATTGACGACGAATCACAGAAAATGTATTGGAATGAAATAGGAAAGACACAATGCCGACTTAAGTACAAGAAGACTGACCTTTCCTATTGTCTATGCTTTGCACCATTCCTGTGACACTAGTTATAGATTCCGTTGCTTCACTTCAGGTTTACTGCATCCCTTGGACCTTCTTATTGACGACGAATCACAGAAATTGCATTGGAATTAAATAGGAAAGGCACAATGCCGACTTAGTACAGGAAGACTGACCCTTCCTATTGTCTATGTTTTAATCATTTTTGTGACACTAGTTATAGATTCCGATGCTTCACTTCAGGTTTACTGATTCCCTCTGACCTTCTTATTGTCGATGAAACACAGAAACTGCATCGGAATTAAATACAAAAGGCACAATGCCGACTTAAGTACATGAAGACAGTCTCTTCTCTCCGGCTATGTTGTGAACATTTCCTGTGAGACCAGTTTTAGATTCCGATGCTTCACTACATATTTATAGTATCCCTTGGACCTTCTTATTGACGATGAAACACAGAAATTGCATCGGAATTAAATACAAAAGGCACAATGCCGACTTAAGTACAATAAGAATGACTCTTCTTACTGTCTATGTTTAGAACCATTCCTGTGACACTAGTTATAGATTCCGATGCTTCACTTCAGGTTTACTGTATCCCTCTGACCTTCTTATTTACGATGAAACACAGAAATTGCATCGGAATTAAATACAAAAGGCACAATGCCGACTTAAGTACAAGAAGACTGACTCTTCTTACTGTCTATGTTTTGAACCATTACGGTGACACTAGTTATAGTTTCCGATGATTCACTTCAGGTTTACTGTATCACTTGGACTTTCGTATTGACGATGAAACACAGAAATTGCATCGGAATTAAATACGAAAGGCACAATGCCGACTTAAGTACAAGTAGACTGACTCTTCTTACTGTCTATGATTTGAACAATTCCTGTGACACTAGATATAGATTCCGTTGCTTCACTTCAGGTTTACTGCATCCCTTGGACCTTCTTATTGACGACGAATCACAGAAGTTACAATGGAATTAAATAGGAAAGGCACAATGCCGACTTAAGTACAAGAAGACTGACTCTTCTTACTGACTATGTTGTGAACATTTCCTGTGAGACCAGTTTTAGATTCCGATGCTTCACTATATGTTTACTGTATCCCATGGACCTTCTTATTGACGATGAAACACAGAACTTGTATCGGAATTAATTAGAAAAGGCACAATGCCGACTTAAGTACAACAAGACTGACTCTTCCTACTGTCTATGTTTTAACCATTCCTGTGACACTAGTTATAGATTCCGATGCTTCACTTCAGGTATACTGATTTCCTCTGACCCTCTTATTGTCGATGAAACACCGAAACTGCATCGGAATTAAATACAAAAGGCACAATGCTGACTTAAGTACAAGATGACTGACTCTTCTTACTGTCTATGTTTTGAACAATTCCTGTGACACTAGTTATAGATTCCGATGCTTCACTTCAGACTTACTGTATCCCTCTGACCTTCTTATTTACGATGAAACACAGAAATTGCATCGGAATTAAATACAAAGGGCACAATGCCGACTTATGTACAAGAAGACTGACTCTTCCTACTGTCACTGTTTTGAACCATTGCTGTGACACTAGTTATAGATTCCGATGCTTCACTTCAGGTTTACTGTATCCCTCTGACCATCTTATTTACGATGAAACACAGAAATCGCATCGGAATTAAATACAAAAGGCACAATGCCGACTTAAGTACAAGAGGACTGACTCTTCTTACTGTCTATGTTTAGAACCATTCCTGTGACACTAGTTATAGATTTCGATGCTTCACTTCAGGTTTACTGTATCCCTCTGACCTTCTTATTTACGATGAAACACAGAAATTGCATCGGAATTATATACAAAAGGCACAATGCCGACTTAAGTACAAGAAGGCTGACTCTTCCTACTGTCTCTGTTTTGAACCATTCCTGTGACACTAGTTATAGATTGGGATGCTTCACTTCCGGTTTACTGTATCCCTCTGACCTTCTTATTGACGATGAAACACAGAAATTGCATCGGAATTAAATTCAAAAAGCACAATGCCGACTTAAGTACAAGAAGACTGACTCTTCTTACTGTCTATGTTTTGAACCATTCCTGTGACACTAGTTATAGATTCCGATGCTTCACTTCAGGTTTACTGTATCCCTCTGACCTTCTTATTTACGATGAAACACAGAAATTGCATCGGAATTAAATACAAAAGGCACAATGCCGACTTAAGTACAAGAAGACTGACTCTTCTTACTGTCTATGTTTAGAACCATTCCAGTGACACTAGTTATAGTTTCCGATGATTCACTACAGGTTTACTTTATCACTTGGACCTCCTTATTGACGATGAATCACAGAAATTGCATCGGAATTAAATATAAAAGGCACAATGCCGACTTAAGTACAAGAAGACTGACTCTTCTTGCTGTCTATGTTTTGAACAATTCCTGTGACACTAGTTATAGATTCCGTTGCTTCACTTCAGGTTTACTGCGTCCCTTGGACCATCTTATTGACGACGAATCACAGAAAATGCATTGGAATTAAATAGGAAAGGCACAATGCCGACTTAAGTACAAGAAGACTGACCCTTCCTATTGTCTATGCTTTGAACCATTACGGTGACACTAGTTATAGTTTCCGATGATTCACTTCAGGTTTAGTGTATCACTTGGACTTTCGTATTGACGATGAAACACAGAAATTGCATCGGAATTAAATTCAAAAGGCACAATGCCGACTTAAGTACAAGAAGACTGACTCTTTTTACTGTCTATGTTTTGAACAATTCCTGTGACACTAGTTATAGATTCCGATGCTTCACTTCAGGTTTACTGTATCCCTCTGAGCTTCTTGTTGACGATGAAACACAGAAACTGCATCGGAATTAAATACAAAAGGAACAATGCCGACTTAAGTACATGAAGACAGTCTCTTCTTTCTGGCTATGTTGTGAACATTTCCTGTGAGACCAGTTTTAGATTCCGATGCTTCACTACAGGTGTACTGCATCCCTTGGACCATCTTATTGACGACGAATCACAGAAAATGCATTGGAATTAAATAGGAAAGGCACAATGCCGACTTAAGTACAAGAAGACTGACCCTTCCTATTGTCTATGCTTTGAACCATTCCTGTGACACTAGTTATAGATTCCGATGTTTCACTTCAGGTTTACTGTATCCCTCTGACCTTCTTATTTACGACGAAACACAGAATTTGCATCGGAATTAAATACAAAATTCACAATGCCGACTTAAGTACAAGAAGACTGACTCTTCCTACTGTCTCTGTTTTGAACCATTCCTGTGACACTAGTTATAGATTCCGATGCTTCACTTCAGGTTTACTGTATCCCTCTGACCTTATTGTTTACGATGAAACACAGAAACTGCATCGGAATTAAATACAAAAGGCACAATGCCGACTTAAGTACATGAAGACAGTCTCTTCTTTATGGCTATGTTGTGAACATTTCCTGTGAGACCAGTTTTAGATTCCGATGCTTCACTACATATTTATAGAATCCCTTGGACCTTCTTATTGACGATGAAACACAGATATTGCATCGGAATTAAATACAAAGGGCACAATGCCGTCTTAAGTACAAGAAGAATGACTCTTCTTACTGTCTATGTTTAGAACCATTCCTGTGACACTAGTTATAGATTCCGATGTTTCACTTCAGGTTTACTGCATCCCTTGGACATTCTTATTGACGACGAATCACAGAAGTTGCATTGGAATTAAATAGGAAAGGCACAATGCCGACTTAAGTACAAGAAGACTGACTCTTCTTACTGTCTATGTTTTGAACCATTCCGGTGACACTAGTTATAGTTTCCGATGCTTCACTACATGTTTATAGTATCCCTTGGACCTTTTTTTGACGATGAATCACAGAAATTGCATCGGAATTAAATACAAAAGGCACAATGCCGACTTAAGTACAAGAGGACTGACTCTTCTTACTGTCTATGTTTAGAACCATTCCTGTGACACTAGTTATAGATTCCGATGCTTCACTTCAGGTTTACTGTATCCCTCTGACCTTCTTATTTACGACGAAACACAGAATTTGCATCGGAATTAAATACAAAAGGCACAATGCCGACTTAAGTACAAGAAGACTGACTCTTCCTACTGTCTCTGTTTTGAACCATTCCTGTGACACTAGTTATAGATTCCGATGCTTCACTTCAGGTTTACTGTATCCCTCTGACCTTCTTGTTGACGATGAAACACAGAAACTGCATCGGAATTAAATACAAAAGGCACAATGCCGACTTAAGTACATGAAGACAGTGTTTTCTTTCTGGCTATGTTGTGAACATTTCCTGTGAGACCAGTTTTAGATTCCGATGCTTCACTATATGTTTACTGTATCCCATGGACCTTCTTATTGACGATGAAACACAGAACTTG
Source organism: Schistocerca serialis cubense (assembly GCF_023864345.2). Lineage (NCBI taxonomy): Eukaryota > Metazoa > Arthropoda > Insecta > Orthoptera > Acrididae > Schistocerca > Schistocerca serialis. The sequence continues at coordinate 8,771,756 of NC_064647.1, forward strand.
CATCGGAATTAATTAGAAAAGGCACAATGCCGACTTAAGTACAACAAGACTGACTCTTCCTACTCTCTATGTTTTAACCATTCCTGTGACCCTAGTTATAGATTCCGATGCTTCACTTCAGGTTTACTGATTTCCTCTGGCCTTCTTATTGTCGATGAAACACAGAAACTGCATCGGAATTAAATACAAAAGGCACAATGCTGACTTAAGTACAAGAAGACTGACTCTTCTAACTGTCTATGTTTTGAACAATTCCTGTGACACTAGTTATGGATTCCGATGCTTCACTTCAGACTTACTGTATCCCTCTGACCTTCTTATTTACGATCAAACACAGAAATTGCATCGGAATTAAATACAAAAGGCACAATGCCGATTTAAGTACAAGAAGACTGACTCTTTCCACTGTCTCTGTTTTGAACCATTCCTGTGACACTAGTTATAGATTCCGATGCTTCACTTCAGGTTTACTGTATCCCTCTGACCTTCTTATTTACGATGAAACACAGATATTGCATCGGAATTAAATACAAAAGGCACAATGCCCACTTAAGTACAAGAAGACTGACACTTCTTACTGTCTACGTTTAGAACCATTCCTGTGACACTAGTTATAGATTCCGATGCTTCACTTCAGGTTTACTGTATCCCTCTGACCTTCTTATTTACGATGAGACACAGAAATTGCATCGGAATTAAATACAAAAGGCACAATGCCGACTTAAGTATAATAAGACTGACTCTTCTTACTGTCTATGTTTTGAACCATTCCGGTGACACTAGTTATAGTTTCCGATGCTTCACTACATGTTTATAGTATCCCTTGGACCTTCTTATTGACGATGAATCACAGAAATTGCATCGGAATTAAATACAAAAGGCACAATGCCGACTTAAGTACAAGAGGACTGACTCTTCTTACTGTCTATGTTTAGAACCATACCTGTGACACTAGTTATAGATTCCGATGCTTCACTTCAGGTTTACTGTATCCCTCTGACCTTCTTATTTACGACGAAACACAGAATTTGCATCGGAATTAAATACAAAAGGCACAATGCCGACTTAAGTACAAGAAGACTGACTCTTCCTACTGTCTCTGTTTTGAACCATTCCTGTGACACTAGTTATAGATACCGATGCTTCACTTCAGGTTTACTGATTTCCTCTGACCTTCTTATTGTCGATGAAACACAGAAACTGCATCGGAATTAAATACAAAAGGCACAATGCTGACTTAAGTACAAGAAGACTGACTCTTCTTACTGTCTATGTTATGAACAATTCCTGTGACACTAGTTATGGATTCCGATGCTTCACTTCAGAGTTACTGTATCCCTCTGACCTTCTTATTTACGATGAAACACAGAAATTGCATCGGAATTAAATACAAAAGGCACAATGCCGACTTAAGTACAAGAAGACTGACTCTTCTTACTGTCTATGTTTAGAACCATTCCAGTGACACTAGTTATAGTTTCCGATGATTCACTACAGGTTTACTTTATCACTTGGACCTCCTTATTGACGATGAATCACAGAAATTGCATCGGAATTAAATATAAAAGGCACAATGCCGACTTAAGTACAAGAAGACTGACTCTTCTTGCTGTCTATGTTTTGAACAATTCCTGTGACACTAGTTATAGATTCCGTTGCTTCACTTCAGGTTTACTGCGTCCCTTGGACCATCTTATTGACGACGAATCACAGAAAATGCATTGGAATTAAATAGGAAAGGCACAATGCCGACTTAAGTACAAGAAGACTGACCCTTCCTATTGTCTATGCTTTGAACCATTCCTGTGACACTAGTTATAGATTCCGATGTTTCACTTCAGGTTTACTGTATCCCTCTGACCTTCTCATTTACGACGAAACACAGAATTTGCATCGGAATTAAATACAAAAGGCACAATGCCGACTTAAGTACAAGAAGACTGACTCTTCCTACTGTCTCTGTTTTGAACCATTCCTGTGACACTAGTTATAGATTCCGATGCTTCACTTCAGGTTTACTGTATCCCTCTGACCTTATTGTTGACGATGAAACACAGAAACTGCATCGGAATTAAATACAAAAGGCACAATGCCGACTTAAGTACATGAAGACAGTCTCTTCTTTCTGGCTATGTTGTGAACATTTCCTGTGAGACCAGTTTTAGATTCCGATGCTTCACTACATATTTATAGTATCCCTTGGACCTTCTTATTGACGATGAAACACAGAAATTGCATCGGAATTAAATACAAAGGGCACAATGCCGACTTAAGTACAAGAAGAATGCCTCTTCTTACTGTCTATGTTTAGAACCATTCCTGTGACACTAGTTATAGATTCCGATGCTTCACTTCAGGTTTACTGTATCCCTCTGACCTTCTTATTTACGATGAAACACAGAAATTGCATCGGAATTAAATACAAAAGGCACAATGCCGACTTAAGTACAAGAAGACTGACTCTTCTTACTGTCTATGTTTTGAACCATTACGGTGACACTAGTTATAGTTTCCGATGATTCACTTCAGGTTTAGTGTATCACTTGGACTTTCGTATTGACGATGAAACACAGAAATTGCATCGGAATTAAATTCAAAAGGCACAATGCCGACTTAAGTACAAGAAGACTGACTCTTCTTACTGTCTATGTTTTGAACAATTCCTGTGACACTAGTTATAGATTCCGATGCTTCACTTCAGGTTTACTGTATCCCTCTGAGCTTCTTGTTGACGATGAAACACAGAAACTGCATCGGAATTAAATACAAAAGGAACAATGCCGACTTAAGTACATGAAGACAGTCTCTTCTTTCTGGCTATGTTGTGAACATTTCCTGTGAGACCAGTTTTAGATTCCGATGCTTCACTACAGGTTTACTGCATCCCTTGGACCATCTTATTGACGACGAATCACAGAAACTGCATTGGAATTAAATAGGAAAGGCACAATGCCGACTTAAGTACAAGAAGACTGACCCTTCCTATTGTCTATGCTTTGAACCATTCCTGTGACACTAGTTATAGATTCCGATGTTTCACTTCAGGTTTACTGTATCCCTCTGACCTTCTTATTTACGACGAAACACAGAATTTGCATCGGAATTAAATACAAAATTCACAATGCCGACTTAAGTACAAGAAGACTGACTCTTCCTACTGTCTCTGTTTTGAACCATTCCTGTGACACTAGTTATAGATTCCGATGCTTCACTTCAGGTTTACTGTATCCCTCTGACCTTATTGTTTACGATGAAACACAGAAACTGCATCGGAATTAAATACAAAAGGCACAATGCCGACTTAAGTACATGAAGACAGTCTCTTCTTTATGGCTATGTTGTGAACATTTCCTGTGAGACCAGTTTTAGATTCCGATGCTTCACTACATATTTATAGAATCCCTTGGACCTTCTTATTGACGATGAAACACAGATATTGCATCGGAATTAAATACAAAGGGCACAATGCCGTCTTAAGTACAAGAAGAATGACTCTTCTTACTGTCTATGTTTAGAACCATTCCTGTGACACTAGTTATAGATTCCGATGTTTCACTTCAGGTTTACTGCATCCCTTGGACCTTCTTATTGACGACGAATCACAGAAGTTGCATTGGAATTAAATAGGAAAGGCACTATGCCGACTTAAGTACAAGAAGACTGACTCTTCTTACTGTCTATGTTTTGAACCATTCCGGTGACACTAGTTATAGTTTCCGATGCTTCACTACATGTTTATAGTATCCCTTGGACCTTTTTTTGACGATGAATCACAGAAATTGCATCGGAATTAAATACAAAAGGCACAATGCCGACTTAAGTACAAGAGGACTGACTCTTCTTACTGTCTATGTTTAGAACCATTCCTGTGACACTAGTTATAGATTCCGATGCTTCACTTCAGGTTTACTGTATCCCTCTGACCTTCTTATTTACGACGAAACACAGAATTTGCATCGGAATTAAATACAAAAGGCACAATGCCGACTTAAGTACAAGAAGACTGACTCTTCCTACTGTCTCTGTTTTGAACCATTCCTGTGACACTAGTTATAGATTCCGATGCTTCACTTCAGGTTTACTGTACCCCTCTGACCTTCTTGTTGACGATGAAACACAGAAACTGCATCGGAATTAAATACAAAAGGCACAATGCCGACTTAAGTACATGAAGACAGTGTCTTCTTTCTGGCTATGTTGTGAACATTTCCTGTGAGACCAGTTTTAGATTCCGATGCTTCACTATATGTTTACTGTATCCCATGGACCTTTTTATTGACGATGAAACACAGAACTTGCATCGGAATTAATTAGAAAAGGCACAATGCCGACTTAAGTACAACAAGACTGACTCTTCCTACAGTCTATGTTTTAACCATTCCTGTGACACTAGTTATAGATTCCGATGCTTCACTTCAGGTTTACTGATTTCCTCTGGCCTTCTTATTGTCGATGAAACACAGAAACTGCATCGGAATTAAATACAAAAGGCACAATGCTGACTTAAGTACAAGAAGACTGACTCTTCTAACTGTCTATGTTTTGAACAATTCCTGTGACACTAGTTATGGATTCCGATGCTTCACTTCAGACTTACTGTATCCCTCTGACCTTCTTATTTACGATCAAACACAGAAATTGCATCGGAATTAAATACAAAAGGCACAATGCCGATTTAAGTACAAGAAGACTGACTCTTTCCACTGTCTATGTTTAGAACCATTCCTGTGACACTAGTTATAGATTTCGATGCTTCACTTCAGGTTTACTGTATCCCTCTGACCTTCTTATTTACGATGAAACACAGAAATTGCATCGGAATTATATACAAAAGGCACAATGCCGACTTAAGTACAAGAAGGCTGACTCTTCCTACTGTCTCTGTTTTGAACCATTCCTGTGACACTAGTTATAGATTGGGATGCTTCACTTCCGGTTTACTGTATCCCTCTGACCTTCTTATTGACGATGAAACACAGAAATTGCATCGGAATTAAATTCAAAAAGCACAATGCCGACTTAAGTACAAGAAGACTGACTCTTCTTACTGTCTATGTTTTGAACCATTCCTGTGACACTAGTTATAGATTCCGATGCTTCACTTCAGGTTTACTGTATCCCTCTGACCTTCTTATTTACGATGAAACACAGAAATTGCATCGGAATTAAATACAAAAGGCACAATGCCGACTTAAGTACAAGAAGACTGATTCTTCTTACTGTCTATGTTTAGAACCATTCCAGTGACACTAGTTATAGTTTCCGATGATTCACTACAGGTTTACTTTATCACTTGGACCTCCTTATTGACGATGAATCACAGAAATTGCATCGGAATTAAATACAAAAGGCACAATGCCGACTTAAGTACAAGAAGACTGACTCTTCTTACTGTCTATGTTTTGAACAATTCCTGTGACACTAGTTATAGATTCCGTTGCTTCACTTCAGGTTTACTGCGTCCCTTGGACCATCTTATTGACGACGAATCACAGAAAATGCATTGGAATTAAATAGGAAAGGCACAATGCCGACTTAAGTACAAGAAGACTGACCCTTCCTATTGTCTATGCTTTGAACCATTCCTGTGACACTAGTTATAGATTCCGATGTTTCACTTCAGGTTTACTGTATCCCTCTGACCTTCTTATTTACGACGAAACACAGAATTTGCATCGGAATTAAATACAAAAGGCACAATGCCGACTTAAGTACAAGAAGACTGACTCTTCCTACTGTCTCTGTTTTGAACCATTCCTGTGACACTAGTTATAGATTCCGATGCTTCACTTCAGGTTTACTGTATCCCTCTGACCTTATTGTTGACGATGAAACACAGAAACTGCATCGGAATTAAATACAAAAGGCACAATGCCGACTTAAGTTCATGAAGACAGTCTCTTCTTTCTGGCTATGTTGTGAACATTTCCTGTGAGACCAGTTTTAGATTCCGATGCTTCACTACATATTTATAGTATCCCTTGGACCTTCTTATTGACGATGAAACACAGAAATTGCATCGGAATTAAATACAAAGGGCACAATGCCGACTTAAGTACAAGAAGAATGCCTCTTCTTACTGTCTATGTTTAGAACCATTCCTGTGACACTAGTTATAGATTCCGATGCTTCACTTCAGGTTTACTGTATCCCTCTGACCTTCTTATTTACGAAGAAACACAGAAATTGCATCGGAATTAAATACAAAAGGCACAATGCCGACTTAAGTACAAGAAGACTGACTCTTCTTACTGTCTATGTTTTGAACCATTACGGTGACACTAGTTATAGTTTCCGATGATTCACTTCAGGTTTAGTGTATCACTTGGACTTTCGTATTGACGATGAAACACAGAAATTGCATCGGAATTAAATTCAAAAGGCACAATGCCGACTTAAGTACAAGAAGACTGACTCTTTTTACTGTCTATGTTTTGAACAATTCCTGTGACACTAGTTATAGATTCCGATGCTTCACTTCAGGTTTACTGTATCCCTCTGAGCTTCTTGTTGACGATGAAACACAGAAACTGCATCGGAATTAAATACAAAAGGAACAATGCCGACTTAAGTACATGAAGACAGTCTCTTCTTTCTGGCTATGTTGTGAACATTTCCTGTGAGACCAGTTTTAGATTCCGATGCTTCACTACAGGTTTACTGCATCCCTTGGACCATCTTATTGACGACGAATCACAGAAAATGCATTGGAATTAAATAGGAAAGGCACAATGCCGACTTAAGTACAAGAAGACTGACCCTTCCTATTGTCTATGCTTTGAACCATTCCTGTGACACTAGTTATAGATTCCGATGTTTCACTTCAGGTTTACTGTATCCCTCTGACCTTCTTATTTACGACGAAACACAGAATTTGCATCGGAATTAAATACAAAATTCACAATGCCGACTTAAGTACAAGAAGACTGACTCTTCCTACTGTCTCTGTTTTGAACCATTCCTGTGACACTAGTTATAGATTCCGATGCTTCACTTCAGGTTTACTGTATCCCTCTGACCTTATTGTTTACGATGAAACACAGAAACTGCATCGGAATTAAATACAAAAGGCACAATGCCGACTTAAGTACATGAAGACAGTCTCTTCTTTATGGCTATGTTGTGAACATTTCCTGTGAGACCAGTTTTAGATTCCGATGCTTCACTACATATTTATAGAATCCCTTGGACCTTCTTATTGACGATGAAACACAGATATTGCATCGGAATTAAATACAAAGGGCACAATGCCGTCTTAAGTACAAGAAGAATGACTCTTCTTACTGTCTATGTTTAGAACCATTCCTGTGACACTAGTTATAGATTCCGATGTTTCACTTCAGGTTTACTGCATCCCTTGGACATTCTTATTGACGACGAATCACAGAAGTTGCATTGGAATTAAATAGGAAAGGCACAATGCCGACTTAAGTACAAGAAGACTGACTCTTCTTACTGTCTATGTTTTGAACCATTCCGGTGACACTAGTTATAGTTTCCGATGCTTCACTACATGTTTATAGTATCCCTTGGACCTTTTTTTGACGATGAATCACAGAAATTGCATCGGAATTAAATACAAAAGGCACAATGCCGACTTAAGTACAAGAAGACTGACTCTTCCTACTGTCTCTGTTTTGAACCATTCCTGTGACACTAGTTATAGATTCCGATGCTTCACTTCAGGTTTACTGTATCCCTCTGACCTTCTTGTTGACGATGAAACACAGAAACTGCATCGGAATTAAATACAAAAGGCACAATGCCGACTTAAGTACATGAAGACAGTGTTTTCTTTCTGGCTATGTTGTGAACATTTCCTGTGAGACCAGTTTTAGATTCCGATGCTTCACTATATGTTTACTGTATCCCATGGACCTTCTTATTGACGATGAAACACAGAACTTGCATCGGAATTAATTAGAAAAGGCACAATGCCGACTTAAGTACAACAAGACTGACTCTTCCTACTCTCTATGTTTTAACCATTCCTGTGACCCTAGTTATAGATTCCGATGCTTCACTTCAGGTTTACTGATTTCCTCTGGCCTTCTTATTGTCGATGAAACACAGAAACTGCATCGGAATTAAATACAAAAGGCACAATGCTGACTTAAGTACAAGAAGACTGACTCTTCTAACTGTCTATGTTTTGAACAATTCCTGTGACACTAGTTATGGATTCCGATGCTTCACTTCAGACTTACTGTATCCCTCTGACCTTCTTATTTACGATCAAACACAGAAATTGCATCGGAATTAAATACAAAAGGCACAATGCCGATTTAAGTACAAGAAGACTGACTCTTTCCACTGTCTCTGTTTTGAACCATTCCTGTGACACTAGTTATAGATTCCGATGCTTCACTTCAGGTTTACTGTATCCCTCTGACCTTCTTATTTACGATGAAACACAGATATTGCATCGGAATTAAATACAAAAGGCACAATGCCCACTTAAGTACAAGAAGACTGACACTTCTTACTGTCTACGTTTAGAACCATTCCTGTGACACTAGTTATAGATTCCGATGCTTCACTTCAGGTTTACTGTATCCCTCTGACCTTCTTATTTACGATGAGACACAGAAATTGCATCGGAATTAAATACAAAAGGCACAATGCCGACTTAAGTATAATAAGACTGACTCTTCTTACTGTCTATGTTTTGAACCATTCCGGTGACACTAGTTATAGTTTCCGATGCTTCACTACATGTTTATAGTATCCCTTGGACCTTCTTATTGACGATGAATCACAGAAATTGCATCGGAATTAAATACAAAAGGCACAATGCCGACTTAAGTACAAGAGGACTGACTCTTCTTACTGTCTATGTTTAGAACCATACCTGTGACACTAGTTATAGATTCCGATGCTTCACTTCAGGTTTACTGTATCCCTCTGACCTTCTTATTTACGACGAAACACAGAATTTGCATCGGAATTAAATACAAAAGGCACAATGCCGACTTAAGTACAAGAAGACTGACTCTTCCTACTGTCTCTGTTTTGAACCATTCCTGTGACACTAGTTATAGATACCGATGCTTCACTTCAGGTTTACTGATTTCCTCTGACCTTCTTATTGTCGATGAAACACAGAAACTGCATCGGAATTAAATACAAAAGGCACAATGCTGACTTAAGTACAAGAAGACTGACTCTTCTTACTGTCTATGTTATGAACAATTCCTGTGACACTAGTTATGGATTCCGATGCTTCACTTCAGAGTTACTGTATCCCTCTGACCTTCTTATTTACGATGAAACACAGAAATTGCATCGGAATTAAATACAAAAGGAACAATGCCGATTTAAGTACAAGAAGACTGACTCTTCCTACTGTCTCTGTTTTGAACCATTCCTGTGACACTAGTTATAGATTCCGATGCTTCACTTCAGGTTTACTGTATCCCTCTGACCTTCTTATTTACGATGAAACACAGAAATTGCATCGGAATTAAATAAAAAAGGCACAATGCCCACTTAAGTACAAGAAGACTGACTCTTCTTACTGTCTACGTTTAGAACCATTCCTGTGACACTAGTTATAGATTCCTATGCTTCACTTCAGGTTTACTGTATCCCTCTGACCTTCTTATTTACGATGACACACAGAAAATGCATCGGAATTAAATACAAAATGCACAATGCCGACTTAAGTACAATAAGACTGACTCTTCTTACTGTCTATGTTTTGAACCATTCCGGTGACACTAGTTATAGTTTCCGATGATTCACTTCAGGTTTACTTTATCACTTGGACCTCCTTATTGACGATGAAACACAGAAATTGCATCGGAATTAAATACAAAAGCCACAATGCCGACTTCATACAACAAGACTGACTCTTCTTACTGTCTATGTTTTGAACCATTCCGGTGACACTAGTTATAGTTTCCGATGATTCACTTCAGGTTTACTTTATCACTTGGACCTCCTTATTGACGATGAAACACAGAAATTGCATCGGAATTAAATACAAAAGGCACAATGCCGACTTAATACAAGAAGACTGACTCTTCTTACTGTCTATGTTTTGAACCATTCCGGTGACACTAGTTATAGTTTCCGATGATTCACTTCAGGTTTACTTTATCACTTGGACCTCCTTATTGACGATGAAACACAGAAATTGCATCGGAATTAAATACAAAAGGCACAATGCCGACTTAAGTACAAGAAGACTGACTCTTCCTACTATCTCTGTTATGAACCATTCCTGTGACACTAGTTATAGATTCCGATGCTTCACTTCAGGTTTACTGTATCCCTCTGACCTTCTTGTTGACGATGAAACACAGAAACTGCATCGGAATTAAATACAAAAGGCACAATGCCGACTTAAGTACATGAAGACAGTCTCTTCTTTCTGGCTATGTTGTGAAGATTTCCTGTGAGACCAGTTTTAGATTCCGATGCTTCACTACATATTTATAGTATCCCTTGGACCTTCTTATTGACGATGAAACACAAAAATTGCATCGGAATTAAATACAAAAGGCACAATGCCGACCTAAGTACAAGAAGAATGACTCTTCTTACTGTCTATGTTTAGAACCATTCCTGTGACACTAGTTAAAGATTCCGATGCTTCACTTCAGGTTTACTGAATCCCTCTGACCTTCTTATTTACGATGAAACACAGAAATTGCTTCGGAATTAAATACAAAAGGCACAATGCCGACTTAAGTACAAGAAGACTGACTCTTCTTACTGTCTATGTTTTGAACCATTACGGTGACACTAGTTATAGATTCCGATGATTCACTTCAGGTTTACTGTATCCCTCTGACCTTCTTAATTACGATGAAACACAGAAATTGCATCGGAATTAAATACAAAAGGCACAATGCCGACTTAAGTACAAGAAGACTGACTCTTCTTACTGTCTATGTTTTGAACCATTACGGTGACACTAGTTATAGTTTTCGATGATTCACTTCAGGTTTAGCGTATCACTTGGACTTTCGTATTGACGATGAAACACAGAAATTGCATCGGAATTAAATACAAAAGGCACAATGCCGACTTAAGTACAAGAAGACTGACTCTTCTTACTGTCTATGATTTGAACAATTCCTGTGACACTAGTTATAGATTCCGTTGCTTCACTTCAGGTTTACTGCATCCCTTGGACCTTCCTATTGACGACGAATCACAGAAGTTGCATTGGAATTAAATAGGAAAGGCACAATGTCGACTTAAGTACAAGAAGACTGACTCTTCTTACTGTCTATGTTTTGAACCATTCCGGTGACACTAGTTATAGTTTCCGATGCTTCACTACGTGTTTATAGTATCCCTTGGACCTTCTTATTGACGATGAATCACAGAAATTGCATCGGAATTAAATACAAAAGGCACAATGCCGACTTAAGTACAAGAGGACTGACTCTTCTTACTGTCTATGTTTAGAACCATACCTGTGACACTAGTTATAGATTCCGATGCTTCACTTCAGGTTTACTGTATCCCTCTGACCTTCTTATTTACGACGAAACACAGAATTTGCATCGGAATTAAATACAAAAAGCACAATGCCGACTTAAGTACAAGAAGACTGACTCTTCCTACTGTCTCTGTTTTGAACCATTCCTGTGACACTAGTTATAGATTCCGATGCTTCACTTCAGGTTTACTGTATCCCTCTGACCTTCTTGTTGACGATGAAACACAGAAACTGCATCGGAATTAAATACAAAAGGCACAATGCCGACTTAAATACATGAAGACAGTCTCTTCTTTCTGGCTATGTTGTGAACATTTCCTGTGAGACCAGTTTTAGATTCCGATGCTTCACTATATGTTTACTGTATCCCATGGGCCTTCTTATTGACGATAAAACACAGAACTTGCATCGGAATTAATTAGAAAAGGCACAATGCCGACTTAAGTACAACAAGACTGACTCTTCCTACTGTCTATGTTTTAACCATTCCTGTGACACTAGTTATAGATTCCGATGCTTCACTTCAGGTTTACTGATTTCCTCTGACCTTCTTATTGTCGATGAAACACAGAAACTGCATCGGAATTAAATACAAAAGGCACAATGCTGACTTAAGTACAAGAAGACTGACTCTTCTTACTGTCTATGTTTTGAACAATTCCTGTGACACTAGTTATGGATTCCGATGCTTCACTTCAGACTTACTGTATCCCTCTGACCTTCTTATTTACGATGAAACACAGAAATTGCATCGGAATTAAATACAAAAGGAACAATGCCGATTTAAGTACAAGAAGACTGACTCTTCCTACTGTCTCTGTTTTGAACCATTCCTGTGACACTAGTTATAGATTCCGATGCTTCACTTCAGGTTTACTGTATCCCTCTGACCTTCTTATTTACGATGAAACACAGAAATTGCATCGGAATTAAATACAAAAGGCACAATGCCCACTTAAGTACAAGAAGACTGACTCTTCTTACTGTCTACGTTTAGAACCATTCCTGTGACACTAGTTATAGATTCCTATGCTTCACTTCAGGTTTACTGTATCCCTCTGACCTTCTTATTTACGATGAGACACAGAAATTGCATCGGAATTAAATACAAAATGCACAATGCCGACTTAAGTACAATTAGACTGACTCTTCTTACTGTCTATGATTTGAACCATTCCGGTGACACTAGTTATAGTTTCCGATGCTTCACTACATGTTTATAGTATCCCTTGGACCTTCTTATTGACGATGAAACACAGAAATTGCATCGGACTTAAATACAAAAGGCACAATGCCGACTTAAGTACAAGAAGACTGACTCTTCTTACTGTCTATGATTAGAACCATTCCTGTGACACTAGTTATAGATTGGGATGCTTCACTTCAGGTTTACTGTATCCCTCTGACCTTCTTATTTACGATGAAACACAGAAATTGCATCGGAATTAAATACAAAAGGCACAATGCCGACTTAAGCACAAGAAGACTGACTCTTCTTACTGTCTATGTCTTGAACCATTCCGGTGACACTAGTTATAGTTTCCGATGATTCACTTCAGGTTTACTTTATCACTTGGACCTCCTTATTGACGATGAAACACAGAAATTGCATCGGAATTAAATACAAAAGGCACAATGCCGACTTAATACAAGAAGACTGACTCTTCTTACTGTCTATGTTTTGAACCATTCCGGTGACACTAGTTATAGTTTCCGATGATTCACTTCAGGTTTACTTTATCACTTGGACCTCCTTATTGACGATGAAACACAGAAATAGCATCGGAATTAAATACAAAAGGCACAATGCCGACTTAAGTACAAGAAGACTGACTCTTCTTAGTGTCTATGTTTTGAACAATTCCTGTGACACTAGTTATAGATTCCGTTGCTTCACTTCAGGTTTACTGCATCCTTTGGAGCTTCTTATTGAGGACGAATCACAGAAAATGCATTGGAATGAAATAGGAAAGGCACAATGCCGACTTAAGTACAACAAGACTGTCCTTTCCTATTGTCTATGCTTTGCACCATTCCTGTGACACTAGTTATAGATTCCGATGTTTCACTTCAGGTTTACTGTATCCCTGTGACCTTCTTATTTACGACGAAACACAGAATTTGCATCGGAATTAAATACAAAAGGCACAATGCCGACTTAAGTACATGAAGACTGACTCTTCCTACTATCTCTGTTTTGAACCATTACTGTGACACTAGTTATAGATTCCGATGCTTCACTTCAGGATTACTGTATCCCTCTGACCTTCTTGTTGACGATGAAACACAGGAACTGCATCGGAATTAAATACAAAAGGCACAATGCCGACTTAAGTACATGAAGACAGTCTCTTCTTTCTGGCTATGTTGTGAACATTTCCTGTGAGACCAGTTTTAGATTCCGATGCTTCACTGTATGTTTACTGTATCCCATGGACCTTCTTATTGACGATGAAACACAGAAGTTGCATCGGAATTAATTAGAAAAGGCACAATGCCGACTTAAGTACAACAAGACTGACTCTTCCTACTGTCTACGTTTTAACCATTCCTGTGACACTAGTTATAGATTCCGATGCTTCATTTCAGGTTTACTGATTTCCTCTGACCTTCTTATTGTCGATGAAACACAGAAACTGCATCGGAATTAAATACAAAAGGCACAATGCTGACTTAAGTACAAGAAACTGACTCTTCTTACTGTCTATGTTTTGAACAATTCCTGTGACACTAGTTATAGATTCCGATGCTTCACTTCAGACTTACTGTATCCCTCTGACCTTCTTATTTACGATGAAACACAGAAATTGCATCGGAATTAAATACAAAAGGCACAATGCCGACTTAAGTACAAGAAGACTGACTCTTCCTACTGTCTCTGTTTTGAACCATTGCTGTGACACTAGTTATAGATTCCGATGCTTCACTTCAGGTTTACTGTATCCCTCTGACCTTCTTATTTACGATGAAACACAGAAATTGCATCGGAATTAAATACAAAGGGCACAATGCCGACTTAAGTACAAGAAGACAGTCTCTTCTTTCTGGCTATGTTGTGAAGATTTCCTGTGAGACCAGTTTTAGATTCCGATGCTTCACTACATATTTATAGTATCCCTTGGACCTTCTTATTGACGATGAAACACAAAAATTGCATCGGAATTAAATACAAAAGGCACAATGCCGACCTAAGTACAAGAAGAATGACTCTTCTTACTGTCTATGTTTAGAACCATTCCTGTGACACTAGTTATAGTTTTCGATGATTCACTTCAGGTTTAGCGTATCACTTGGACTTTCGTATTGACGATGAAACACAGAAATTGCATCGGAATTAAATACAAAAGGCACAATGCCGACTTAAGTACAAGAAGACTGACTCTTCTTACTGTCTATGATTTGAACAATTCCTGTGACACTAGTTATAGATTCCGTTGCTTCACTTCAGGTTTACTGCATCCCTTGGACCTTCCTATTGACGACGAATCACAGAAGTTGCATTGGAATTAAATAGGAAAGGCACAATGCCGACTTAAGTACAAGAAGACTGACTCTTCTTACTGTCTATGTTTTGAACCATTCCGGTGACACTAGTTATAGTTTCCGATGCTTCACTACATGTTTATAGTATCCCTTGGACCTTCTTATTGACGATGAATCACAGAAATTGCATCGGAATTAAATACAAAAGGCACAATGCCGACTTAAGTACAAGAGGACTGACTCTTCTTACTGTCTATGTTTAGAACCATACCTGTGACACTAGTTATAGATTCCGATGCTTCACTTCAGGTTTACTGTATCCCTCTGACCTTCTTATTTACGACGAAACACAGAATTTGCATCGGAATTAAATACAAAAAGCACAATGCCGACTTAAGTACAAGAAGACTGACTCTTCCTACTGTCTCTGTTTTGAACCATTCCTGTGACACTAGTTATAGATTCCGATGCTTCACTTCAGGTTTACTGTATCCCTCTGACCTTCTTGTTGACGATGAAACACAGAAACTGCATCGGAATTAAATACAAAAGGCACAATGCCGACTTAAATACATGAAGACAGTCTCTTCTTTCTGGCTATGTTGTGAACATTTCCTGTGAGACCAGTTTTAGATTCCGATGCTTCACTATATGTTTACTGTATCCCATGGGCCTTCTTATTGACGATAAAACACAGAACTTGCATCGGAATTAATTAGAAAAGGCACAATGCCGACTTAAGTACAACAAGACTGACTCTTCCTACTGTCTATGTTTTAACCATTCCTGTGACACTAGTTATAGATTCCGATGCTTCACTTCAGGTTTACTGATTTCCTCTGACCTTCTTATTGTCGATGAAACACAGAAACTGCATCGGAATTAAATACAAAAGGCACAATGCTGACTTAAGTACAAGAAGACTGACTCTTCTTACTGTCTATGTTTTGAACAATTCCTGTGACACTAGTTATGGATTCCGATGCTTCACTTCAGACTTACTGTATCCCTCTGACCTTCTTATTTACGATGAAACACAGAAATTGCATCGGAATTAAATACAAAAGGAACAATGCCGATTTAAGTACAAGAAGACTGACTCTTCCTACTGTCTCTGTTTTGAACCATTCCTGTGACACTAGTTATAGATTCCGATGCTTCACTTCAGGTTTACTGTATCCCTCTGACCTTCTTATTTACGATGAAACACAGAAATTGCATCGGAATTAAATACAAAAGGCACAATGCCCACTTAAGTACAAGAAGACTGACTCTTCTTACTGTCTACGTTTAGAACCATTCCTGTGACACTAGTTATAGATTCCTATGCTTCACTTCAGGTTTACTGTATCCCTCTGACCTTCTTATTTACGATGAGACACAGAAATTGCATCGGAATTAAATACAAAATGCACAATGCCGACTTAAGTACAATTAGACTGACTCTTCTTACTGTCTATGATTTGAACCATTCCGGTGACACTAGTTATAGTTTCCGATGCTTCACTACATGTTTATAGTATCCCTTGGACCTTCTTATTGACGATGAATCACAGAAATTCCATCGGACTTAAATACAAAAGGCACAATGCCGACTTAAGTACAAGAAGACTGACTCTTCTTACTGTCTATGATTAGAACCATTCCTGTGACACTAGTTATAGATTGGGATGCTTAACTTCAGGTTTACTGTATCCCTCTGACCTTCTTATTTACGATGAAACACAGAAATTGCATCGGAATTAAATACAAAAGGCACAATGCCGACTTAAGCACAAGAAGACTGACTCTTCTTACTGTCTATGTCTTGAACCATTCCGGTGACACTAGTTATAGTTTCCGATGATTCACTTCAGGTTTACTTTATCACTTGGACCTCCTTATTGACGATGAAACACAGAAATTGCATCGGAATTAAATACAAAAGGCACAATGCCGACTTAATACAAGAAGACTGACTCTTCTTACTGTCTATGTTTTGAACCATTCCGGTGACACTAGTTATAGTTTCCGATGATTCACTTCAGGTTTACTTTATCACTTGGACCTCCTTATTGACGATGAAACACAGAAATAGCATCGGAATTAAATACAAAAGGCACAATGCCGACTTAAGTACAAGAAGACTGACTCTTCCTACTGTCTCTGTTTTGAACCATTCCTGTGACACTAGTTATAGATTCCGATGCTTCACTTCAGGTTTACTGTATCCCTCTGACCTTCTTATTTACGATGAAACACAGAAATTGCATCGGAATTAAATACAAAAGGCACAATGCCCACTTAAGTACAAGAAGACTGACTCTTCTTACTGTCTACGTTTAGAACCATTCCTGTGACACTAGTTATAGATTCCTATGCTTCACTTCAGGTTTACTGTATCCCTCTGACCTTCTTATTTACGATGAGACACAGAAATTGCATCGGAATTAAATACAAAATGCACAATGCCGACTTAAGTACAATTAGACTGACTCGTCTTACTGTCTATGATTTGAACCATTCCGGTGACACTAGTTATAGTTTCCGATGCTTCACTACATGTTTATAGTATCCCTTGGACCTTCTTATTGACGATGAATCACAGAAATTGCATCGGACTTAAATACAAAAGGCACAATGCCGACTTAAGTACAAGAAGACTGACTCTTCTTACTGTCTATGATTAGAACCATTCCTGTGACACTAGTTATAGATTGGGATGCTTAACTTCAGGTTTACTGTATCCCTCTGACCTTCTTATTTACGATGAAACACAGAAATTGCATCGGAATTAAATACAAAAGGCACAATGCCGACTTAAGCACAAGAAGACTGACTCTTCTTACTGTCTATGTCTTGAACCATTCCGGTGACACTAGTTATAGTTTCCGATGATTCACTTCAGGTTTACTTTATCACTTGGACCTCCTTATTGACGATGAAACACAGAAATTGCATCGGAATTAAATACAAAAGGCACAATGCCGACTTAATACAAGAAGACTGACTCTTCTTACTGTCTATGTTTTGAACCATTCCGGTGACACTAGTTATAGTTTCCGATGATTCACTTCAGGTTTACTTTATCACTTGGACCTCCTTATTGACGATGAAACACAGAAATAGCATCGGAATTAAATACAAAAGGCACAATGCCGACTTAAGTACAAGAAGACTGACTCTTCTTAGTGTCTATGTTTTGAACAATTCCTGTGACACTAGTTATAGATTCCGTTGCTTCACTTCAGGTTTACTGCATCCTTTGGAGCTTCTTATTGAGGACGAATCACAGAAAATGCATTGGAATGAAATAGGAAAGGCACAATGCCGACTTAAGTACAACAAGACTGTCCTTTCCTATTGTCTATGCTTTGCACCATTCCTGTGACACTAGTTATAGATTCCGATGTTTCACTTCAGGTTTACTGTATCCCTGTGACCTTCTTATTTACGACGAAACACAGAATTTGCATCGGAATTAAATACAAAAGGCACAATGCCGACTTAAGTACATGAAGACTGACTCTTCCTACTATCTCTGTTTTGAACCATTCCTGTGACACTAGTTATAGATTCCGATGCTTCACTTCAGGATTACTGTATCCCTCTGACCTTCTTGTTGACGATGAAACACAGAAACTGCATCGGAATTAAATACAAAAGGCACAATGCCGACTTAAGTACATGAAGACAGTCTCTTCTTTCTGGCTATGTTGTGAACATTTCCTGTGAGACCAGTTTTAGATTCCGATGCTTCACTGTATGTTTACTGTATCCCATGGACCTTCTTATTGACGATGAAACACAGAAGTTGCATCGGAATTAATTAGAAAAGGCACAATGCCGACTTAAGTACAACAAGACTGACTCTTCCTACTGTCTACGTTTTAACCATTCCTGTGACACTAGTTATAGATTCCGATGCTTCATTTCAGGTTTACTGATTTCCTCTGACCTTCTTATTGTCGATGAAACACAGAAACTGCATCGGAATTAAATACAAAAGGCACAATGCTGACTTAAGTACAAGAAACTGACTCTTCTTACTGTCTATGTTTTGAACAATTCCTGTGACACTAGTTATAGATTCCGATGCTTCACTTCAGACTTACTGTATCCCTCTGACCTTCTTATTTACGATGAAACACAGAAATTGCATCGGAATTAAATACAAAAGGCACAATGCCGACTTAAGTACAAGAAGACTGACTCTTCCTACTGTCTCTGTTTTGAACCATTGCTGTGACACTAGTTATAGATTCCGATGCTTCACTTCAGGTTTACTGTATCCCTCTGACCTTCTTATTTACGATGAAACACAGAAATTGCATCGGAATTAAATACAAAGGGCACAATGCCGACTTAAGTACAAGAAGACTGACTCATCTTACTGTCTACGTTTAGAACCGTTCCTGTGACACTAGTTATAGATTCCGATGCTTCACTTCAGGTTTACTGTTTCCCTCTGACCTTCTTATTTACGATGAAACACAGAAATTGCATCGGAATTAAATACAAAAGGCACAATGCCGACTTAAGTACAAGAAGACTGACTCTTCTGACTGTCTATGTTTGAACCATTCCGGTGACACTAGTTATAGTTTCCGATGATTCACTTCAGGTTTACTTTATCACTTGGACCTCCTTATTGACGATGAAACACAGAAATTGCATCGGAATTAAATACAAAAGGTACAATGCCGACTATAGTACAAGAAGACTGACTCTTCTTACTGTCTATGTTTTGAACAATTCCTGTGACACTAGTTATAGATTCCGTTGCTTTACTTCAGGTTTACTGCATCCCTTGGAGCTTCTTATTGACGACGATTCACAGAAAATGCATTGGAATTAAATAGGAAAGGCACAATGCCGACTTAAGTACAAGAAGACTGACCCTTCCTATTGTCTATGCTTTGCACCATTCCTGTGACACTAGTTATAGATTCCGATGTTTCACTTCAGGTTTACTGTATCCCTCTGACCTCCTTATTTACGACGAAACACAGAATTTGCATCGGAATTAAATACAAAAGGCACAATGCCGACTTAAGTACAAGAAGACTGACTCTTCCTACTGTCTCTGTTTTGAACCATTCCTGTGACACTAGTTATAGATTCCAATGCTTCATTTCAAGTTTACTGTATCCCTCTGACCTTCTTGTTGACGATGAAACACAGAAACTGCATCGGAATTAAATACAAAAGGCACAATGCCGACTTAAGTACATGAAGACAGTCTCTTCTTTCTGGGTATGTTGTGAACATTTCCTGTGAGTCCAGTTTTAGATTCCGATGCTTCACTACATATTTATAGTATCCCTTGGACCTTCTTATTGACGATGAAACACAGAAATTGCATCGGAATTAAATACAAAAGGCACAATGCCGACTTAAGTACAAGAAGAATGACTCTTCTAACAGTCTATGTTTAGAACCATTCCTGTGACACTAGTTATAGATTCCGATGCTTCACTTCAGGTTTACTGAATCCCTCTGACCTTCTTATTTACGATGAAACACAGAAATTGCATCGGAATTAAATACAAAAGGCACAATCCCGACTTAAGTACAAGGAGAATGACTCTTCTTACTGTCTATGTTTTGAACCATTACGGTGACACTAGTTATAGTTTCCGATGATTCACTTCAGGTTTACTGTATCACTTGGACTTTCGTATTGACGATGAAACACAGAAATTGCATCGGAATAAATACAAAAGGCACAATGCCGACTTAAGTACAAGAAGAGTGACTCTCCTTACTGTCTATGTTTTGAACAAATCCTGTGACACTAGTTATAGATTCCGTTGCTTCACTTCAGGTTTACTGCATCCCTTGGACGTTCTAATTGACGACGAATCACAGAAGTTGCATTGGAATTAAATAGGAAAGGCACAATGCCGACTTAAGTACAAGAAGACTGATTCTTCCTATTGTCTATGTTTTGAACCATTCCTGTGACACTAGTTGTAGATTCCGATGTTTCATTTCAGGTTTACTGTATCCCTCTGACCCTCTTATTGACGATGAAACACAGAAATTGCATCGGAATTAAATAGAAAAAGCACAATGCCGACTTAAGTACAAGAAGACTGACTCTTCTTACTGACTATGTTGTGAACATTTCCTGTGAGACCAGATTTAGATTCCGATGCTTCACTGTATGTTTACTGTATCCCATGGACCTTCTTATTGACGATGAAACACAGAACTTGCATCGGAATTAATTAGAAAAGGCACAATGCCGACTTAACTACAACAAGACTGACTCTTCCTACTGTCTATGTTTTAACCATTCCTGTGACACTAGTTATAGATTCCGATGCTTCACTTCAGGTTTACTGATTTCCTCTGACCTTCTTATTGTCGATGAAACACAGAAACTGCATCGGAATTAAATACAAAAGGCACAATGCCGACTTAAGTACAAGAAGACTGACTCTTCTTACTGTCTATGTTTAGAACCATTCCTGTGACACTAGTTATAGATTCCGATGCTTCACTTCAGGTTTACTTTATCCCTCTGACCTTCTTATTTACGATGAAACACAGAAATTGCATCGGAATTAAATACAAAAGGCACAATGCCGACTTATGTACATCAAGACTGACCTTTCCTATTGTCTATGCTTTGCACCATTCCTGTGACACTAGTTATAGATTCCGTTGCTTCACTTCAGGTTTACTGCATCCCTTGGAGCTTCTTATTGACGACGAATCACAGAAAATGCATTGGAATGAAATAGGAAAGGCACAATGCCGACTTAAGTACAACAAGACTGACCTTTCCTATTGTCTATGCTTTGCACCATTCCTGTGACACTAGTTATAGATTCCGTTGCTTCACTTCAGGTTTACTGCATCCCTTGGAGCTTCTTATTGACGACGAATCACAGAAAATGCATTGGAATGAAATAGGAAAGGCACAATGCCGACTTAAGTACAACAAGACTGACCTTTCCTATTGTCTATGCTTTGCACCATTCCTGTGACACTAGTTACAGATTCCGATGTTTCACTTCAGGTTTACTGTATCCCTCTGACCTTCTTATTTACGACGAAACACAGAATTTGCATCGGAATTAAATACAAAAGGCACAATGCCGACTTAAGTACAAGAAGACTGACTCTTCCTACTATCTCTGTTTTGAACCTTCCTGTGACACTAGTTATAGATTCCGATGCTTCACTTCAGGTTTACTGTATCCCTCTGACCTTCTTGTTGACGATGAAACACAGAAACTGCATCGGAATTAAATACAAAAGGCACAATGCCGACTTAAGTACATGAAGACAGTCTCTTCTTTCTGGCTATGTTGTGAACATTTCCTGTGAGACCAGGTTTAGATTCCGATGCTTCACTACATATTTATAGTATCCCTTGGACCTTCTTATTGACGATGAAACACAAAAATTGCATCGGAATTAAATACAAAAGGCACAATGCCGACTTAAGTACAAGAAGAATGACTCTTCTTACTATCTATGTTTAGAACCATTCCTGTGACACTAGTTATAGATTCCGATGCTTCACTTCAGGTTTACTGAATCCCTCTGACCTTCTTATTTACGATGAAACACAGAAATTGCATCGGAATTAAATACAAAAGGCACAATCCCGACTTAAGTACAAGAAGACTGACTCTTCTTACTGTCTATGTTTTGAACCATTACGGTGACACTAGTTATAGTTTCCGATGATTCACTTCAGGTTTACTGTATCACTTGGACTTTCGTATTGACGATGAAACACAGAAATTGCATCGTAATTAAATACAAAAGGCACAATGCCGACTTAAGTACAGGAAGACTGACTCTCCTTACTGTCTATGTTTTGAACAATTCCTGTGACACTAGTTATAGATTCCGTTGCTTCACTTCAGTTTTACTGCATCCCTTGGAGCTTCTTATTGACGACGAATCACAGAAAATGCATTGGAATTAAATAGGTAAGGCACAATGCCGACTTAAGTACAAGAAGACTGACCCTTCCTATTGTCTATGCTTTGCACCATTCCTGTGACACTAGTTATAGATTCCGATGTTTCACTTCAGGTTTACTGTATCCCTCTGACCTTCTTATTTACGACGAAACACAGAATTTGCATCGGAATTAAATACAAAAGGCACAATGCCGACTTAAGTACAAGAAGACTGACTCTTCCTACTGTCTCTGTTTTCAACCATTGCTGTGACACTAGTTATAGATTCCGATGCTTCACTTCAGGTTTACTGTATCCCTCTGACCTTCTTATTTACGATGAAACACAGAAATTGCATCGGAATTAAATACAAAGTGCACAATGCCGACTTAAGTACAATAAGACTGACTCTTCTTACTGTCTACGTTTAGAACCATTCCTGTGACACTAGTTATAGATTCCGATGCTTCACTTCAGGTTTACTGTTTCCCTCTGACCTTCTTATTTACGATGAAACACAGAAATTGCATCGGAATTTAATACAAAATGCACAATGGCGACTTAAGTACAAGAAGACTGACTCTTCTTACTGTCTATGTTTGAACCATTCCGGTGACACTAGTTATAGTTTCCGATGATTCACTTCAGGTTTACTTTATCACTTGGACCTCCTTATTGACGATGAAACACAGAAATTGCATCGGAATTAAATACAAAATGCACAATGCCGACTTAAGTACAAGAAGACTGACTCTTCTTACTGTCTATGTTTTGAACCATTCCGGTGACACTAGTTATAGTTTCCGATGCTTCACTACATGTTTATAGTATCCCTTGGACCTTCTTATTGACGATGAATCACAGAAATTGCATCGGAATTATGTACAAAAGGCACAATGCCGACTTAAGTACAAGAAGACTGACTCTTCTTACTGTCTATGTTTAGAACCATTCCTGTGACCCTAGTTATAGATTCCGATGCTTCACTTCAGGTTTACATTATCCCTCTGACCTTCTTATTTACGATGATACACAGAAATTGCATCGGAACTATATATACAAAAGGCACACTGCCGACTTAAGTACAAGAAGACTGACTCTTCCTACTGTCTCT
Source organism: Schistocerca serialis cubense (assembly GCF_023864345.2). Lineage (NCBI taxonomy): Eukaryota > Metazoa > Arthropoda > Insecta > Orthoptera > Acrididae > Schistocerca > Schistocerca serialis. The sequence goes on from NC_064647.1 coordinate 8,795,715, forward strand.
GTTTTGAACCATTCCTGTGACACTAGTTATAGATTGGGATGCTTCACTTCAGGTTTACTGTATCCCTCTGACCTTCTTATTGACGATGAAACACAGAAATTGCATCGGAATTAAATTCAAAAAGCACAATGCCGACATAAGTACAAGAAGACTGACTCTTCTTACTATCTATTTTTAGAACCATTCCTGTGACACTAGTTATAGATTCCGATGCTTCACTTCAGGTTTACTGAATCCCTCTGACCTTCTTATTTACGATGAAACACAGAAATTGCATCGGAATTAAATACAAAAGGCACAATCCCGACTTAAGTACAAGAAGACTGACTCTTCTTACTGTCTATGTTTTGAACCATTACGGTGACACTAGTTATAGTTTCCGATGATTCACTTCAGGTTTACTGTATCACTTGGACTTTCGTATTGACGATGAAACACAGAAATTGCATCGTAATTAAATACAAAAGGCACAATGCCGACTTAAGTACAAGAAGACTGACTCTCCTTACTGTCTATGTTTTGAACAATTCCTGTGACACTAGTTATAGATTCCGTTGCTTCACTTCAGGTTTACTGCATCCCTTGGACCTTCTTATTGACGACGAATCACAGAAGTTGCATTGGAAATAAATAGGAAAAGCACAATGCTTACTTAAGTACAACAAGACTGATCCTTCCTATTGTCTATGTTTTGAACCATTCCTGTGACCCTAGTTGTAGATTCCGATGTTTCATTTCAGGTTTACTGTATCCCTCTGACCCTCTTATTGACGATGAAACACAGAAATTGCATCGGAATTAAATAGAAAAAGCACAATGCCGACTTAAGTACAAGAAGACTGACTCTTCTTACTGTCTATGTTTGAACCATTCCGGTGACACTAGTTATAGTTTCCGATGATTCACTTCAGGTTTACTTTATCACCTGGACCTCCTTATTGACGATGAAACACAGAAATTGCATCGGAATTAAATACAAAAGGAACAATGCCAACTTAAGTACAAGAAGACTGACTCTTCTTACTGTCTATGTTTTGAACAATTCCTGTGACACTAGTTATAGATTCCGTTGCTTCACTTCAGTTTTACTGCATCCCTTGGAGCTTCTTACTGACGACGAATCACAGAAAATGCATTGGAATTAAATAGGTAAGGCACAATGCCGACTTAAGTACAAGAAGCCTGACCCTTCCTATTGTCTATGCTTTGCACCATTCCTGTGACACTAGTTATAGATTCCGATGTTTCACTTCAGGTTTACTGTATCCCTCTGACCTTCTTATTTACGACGAAACACAGAATTTGCATCGGAATTAAATACAAAAGGCACAATGCCGACTTAAGTACAAGAAGACTGACTCTTCCTACTGTCTCTGTTTTGAACCATTCCTGTGACACTAGTTATAGATTCCGATGTTTCACTTCAGGTTTACTGTATCCCTCTGACCTTCTTGTTGACGATGAAACACAGAAACTGCATCGGAATTAAATTCAAAAGGCACAATGCCGACTTAAGTACATGAAGACAGTCTCTTCTTTCTGGGTATGTCGTGAACATTTCCTGTGAGACCAGTTTTAGATTCCGATGATTCACTACATATTTAACGTATCCCTTGGACCTTCTTATTGACGATGAAACACAGAAATTGCATCGGAATTAAATACAAAAAGCACAATGCCGACTTAAGTACAAGAAGAATGACTCTTCTCACTGTCTATGTTTAGAACCATTCCTGTGACACTAGTTATAGATTCCGATGCGTCACTTCAGGTTTACTGAATCCCTCTGACCTTCTTATTTACGATGAAACACAGAAATTGCATCGGAATTAAATACAAAAGGCACAATGCCGACTTAAGTACAACAAGACTGACCTTTCCTATTGTCTATGCTTTGCACCATTCCTGTGACACTAGTTATAGATTCCGTTGCTTCACTTCAGTTTTACTGCATCCCTTGGAGCTTCTTATTGACGACGAATCACAGAAAATGCATTGGAATTAAATAGGAAAGGCACAATGCCGACTTAAGTAGAACAAGACTGACCTTTCCTATTGTCTATGCTTTGCACCATTCCTGTGACACTAGTTATAGATTCCGATGTTTCACTTCAGGTTTACTGTATCCCTCTGACCTTCTTATTTACGACGAAACACAGAATTTGCATCGGAATTAAATACAGAAGGCACAATGCCGACTTAAGTACAAGAAGACTGACTCTTCCTACTATCTCTGTTTTGAACCATTCCTGTGACACTAGTTATAGATTCCGATGCTTCACTTCAGGTTTACTGTATCCCTCTGACCTTCTTGTTGAGGATGAAACACAGAAACTGCATCGGAATTAAATACAAAAGGCACAATGCCGACTTAAGTACATGAAGACAGTCTCTTCTTTCTGGTTATGTTGTGAACATTTCCTGTGAGACCAGTTTTAGATTCCGATGCTTCACTACATATTTATAGTATCCCTAGGACCTTCTTATTGACGATGAAACACAAAAATTGCATCGGAATTAAATACAAAAGGCACAATGCCGACTTAAGTACAAGAAGAATGACTCTTCTTACTGTCTATGTTTAGAACCATTCCTGTGACACTAGTTATAGATTCCGATGCTTCACTTCAGGTTTACTGAGTCCCTCTGACCCTCTTATTGACGATGAAACACAGAAATTGCATCGGAATTAAATAGAAAAAGCACAATGCCGACTTAAGTACAAGAAGACTGACTCTTCTTACTGACTATGTTGTGAACATATCCTGTGAGACCAGTTTTAGATTCCGATGCTTCACTGTATGTTTACTGTATCCCATGGACCTTCTTCTTGACGATGAAACACAGAACTTGCATCGGAATTAATTAGAAAAGGCACAATGCCGACTTAACTACAACAAGACTGACTCTTCCTACTGTCTATGTTTTAACCATTCCTGTGACACTAGTTATAGATTCCCATGCTTCACTTCAGGTTTACTGATTTCCTCTGACCTTCTTATTGTCGATGAAACACAGAAACTGCATCGGAATTAAATACAAGAGGCACAATGCTGACTTAAGTACAAGAAGACTGACTCTTCTTACTGTCTATGTTTTGAACAATTCCTGTGACACTAGTTATACATTCCGATGCTTCACTTCAGACTTACTGTATCCCTCTGACCTTCTTATTTACGATGAAACACAGAAATTGCATCGGAATTAAATACAAAAGGCACAATGCCGACTTAAGTACATGAAGACTGACTCTTCCTACTGTCTCTGTTTTGAACCATTGCTGTGACACTAGTTATAGATTCCGATGCGTCACTTCAGGTTTACTGTATCCCTCTGACCTTCTTATTTACGATGAAACACAGAAATTGCATCGGAATTAAATACAAAGTGCACAATGCCGACTTAAGTACAAGAAGACTGACTCTTCTTACTGTCTACGTTTAGAACCTATCCTGTGACACTAGTTATAGATTCCGATGCTTCACTTCAGGTTTACTGTTTCCCTCTGACCTTCTTATTTACGTTGAAACACAGAAATTGCATCGGAATTAAATACAAAAGGCACAATGGCGACTTAAGTACAAGAAGACTGACTCTTCTTACTGTCTATGTTTGAACCATTCCGGTGACACTAGTTATAGTTTCCGATGATTCACTTCAGGTTTACTTTATCACTTGGACCTCCTTATTGACGATGAAACACAGAAATTGCATCGGAATTAAATACAAAAGGCACAATGCCGACTTAAGTACAAGAAGACTGACTCTTCTTACTGTCTATGTTTTGAACAATTCCTGTAACACTAGTTATAGATTCCGTTGCTTCACTTCAGGTTTACTGCATCCCTTGGAGCTTCTTATTGACGACGAATCACAGAAAATGAATTGGAATTAAATAGGAAAGGCACAATGCCGACTTAAGTACAAGAAGACTGACCCTTCCTATCGTCTATGCTTTGCACCATTCCTGTGACACTAGTTATAGATTCCGATGTTTCACTTCAGGTTTACTGTATCCCACTGACCTTCTTATTTACGACGAAACACAGAATTTGCATCGGAATTAAATACAAAAGGCACAATGCCGACGTAAGTACAAGAAGACTGACTCTTCCTACTGTCTCTGCTTTGAACCATTCCTGTGACACTAGTTATAGATTCCGATGGTTCACTTCAGGTTTACTGTATCCCTCTGACCTTCTTGTTGACGATGAAACACAGAAACTGCATCGGAATTAAATACAAAATGCACAATGCCGACTTAAGTACATGAAGACAGTCTCTTCTTTCTGGGTATGTTGTGAACATTTCCTGTGAGACCAGTTTTAGATTCCGATGCTTCACTACATTTTTATAGTATCCCTTGGACCTTCTTATTGACGATGAAACACAGAAATTGCATCGGGATTAAATACAAAATGCACAATGCCGACTTAAGTACAAGAAGAATGACTCTTCTTACTGTCTATGTTTAGCACCATTCCTGTAACACTAGTTATAGATTCCGATGCTTCACTTCAGGTTTACTGCATCCCTTGGACCTTCTTATTGACGACGAATCACAGAAATTGCATTGGAATTAAATAGGAAAGGCACAATGCCGACTTAAGTACAAGAAGTCTGACCCTTCCTATTGTCTATGTTTTGAACCATTCCTGTGACACTAGTTATAGATTCCGATGTTTCACGTCAGGTTTACTGTATCCCTCTGACATTCTTATTGACAATGAAACACAGAAATTGCTTCGGAATTAAATAGAAAAAGCACGATGCCGACTTAAATACAAGAAGACTGACTCTTCTTACTGTCTATGTTTTGAATCATTCCTGTGACACTAGTTATAGATTCCGATGCTTCACTTCACGTTTACTGTATCCCTCTCACCCTCTTATTGACGATGAAACACAGAAATTGCATCGGAATTAAATACAAAACGCACAATGCCGACTTAAGTACAAGAAGACTGTCTCTTCTTTCTGTCTAAGTTGTGAACGTTTCCTGTGAGACCAGTTTTAGATTCCGATGCTTCACTATATGTTTATTGTATCCCTTGGACCTTCTTATTGACGACGAAACACAGAAATTGCATCGGAATTAAATACAAAAGGCACAATGCCGACTTAAGTACAACAAGACTGACCCTTCTTACTGTCTATGTTTAGAACCACTCCTTTGACACTAGTTATAGATTCCGATGCTTCACTTCAGGTTTACTGGATCCCTCTGACCTTCTTATTGACGATGAAATACAGAAATTGCATCGGAATTAAATTCAAAAAGCACAATGCCGACATAAGTACAAGAAGACTGACTCTTCTTACTGTCTATGTTTAGAACCATTCCTGTGACACTAGTTATAGATTCCGATGCTTCACTTCAGGTTTACTGTATCCCTCTGACCTTCTTATTTACGATGAATCACAGAAATTGCATCGGAATTAAATACAAAAGGCACAATGCCGACTTAAGTACAAGAAGACTGACTCTTCTTACTGTCTATGTTTTGAAGCATTCCGGTGACACTAGTTATAGTTTCCGATGATTCACTTCAGGTTTACTTTATCACTTGGACCTCCTTATTGACGATGAAACACAGAAATTGCATCGGAATTAAATACAAAAGGCACAATGCCGACTTAAGTACAAGAAGACTGACTCTTCTTACTGTCTATGTTTTGAACAATTCCTGTGACACTAGTTATAGATTACGTTGCTTCACTTCAGGTTTACTGCATCCCTTGGACCTTCTTATTGACGACGAATCACAGAAATTGCATCGGAATTAAATACAGAAGGCACAATGCCGACTTAAGTACAACAAGACTGACCCTTCTTACTGTCTATGTTTAGAACCACTCCTGTGACACTAGTTATAGATTCCGATGCTTCACTTCAGGTTTACTGGATCCCTCTGACCTTCTTATGTACGATGAAACACAGAAATTGCATCGGAATTAAATACAAAAAAGCACTATGCCAACTTAAGTACAAGAAGACTGACTATTCTTACTGTCAATATTTTGAACCATTCCGGTGACACTAGTTATAGTTTCAGATGCTTCACTTCAGGTTTACTGTATCACTTGGACCTTCTTATTGACGATGAAACACAGAAATTGCATCGGAATTCAATTCAAAAGGCACAATGCCGACTTTAGTACCACAAGACTGACTCTTCTCACTGTCTATGTTTTGAACAATTCCTGTGACACTAGTTATAGATTCCGATGCTTCACTTCAGGTTTACTGTATCCCTTGGTCCTTCTTATCGACGATGAAACACAGAAATTGCATCGGAATTAAATAGAAAAGGCACAATGCCGACTTAAGTACAAGAAGACTGACTCTTCCTACTGTCTAAGTTTTGAAAAATTCCTGTGACACTAGTTATAGATTCCGTTGCTTCACTTCAGGTTTACTGTATCCCTCTGACCTTCTTATTTACGATGATACACAGAAATTGCATCGGAATTAAATTCAAATAGCACAATGCCGACATAAGTACAAGAAGACAGACTCTTCCTACTGTCTCTGTTTTGAACCATTCCTGTGACACTAGTTATAGATTGGGATGCTTCACTTCAGGTTTACTGTATCCCTCTGACCGTCTTATTGACGATGAAACACAGAAATTGCATCGGAATTAAATTCAAAAAGCACAATGCCGACATAAGTACAAGAAGACTGACTCTTCTTACTGTCTATGTTTAGAACCATTCCTGTGACACTAGTTATAGATTCCGATGCTTCACTTCAGGTTTACTGTATCCCTTTGACCTTCTTATTTACGATGAAACACAGAAATTGCATCGGAATTAAATACAAAGGGCACAATGCCGACTAAAGTACAAGAAGACTGACTCTTCTTACTGTCTATGTTTTGAACCATTCCGGTGACACTAGTTATAGTTTCCGATGATTCACTTCAGGTTTACTTCATCACTTGGACCTCCTTATTGACGATGAAACACAGAAATTGCATCGGAATTAAATACAAAAGGCACAATGCCGACTTAAGTACAAGAAGACTGACTCTTCTTACTGTCTATGTTTAGAACCATTCCTGTGACCCTAGTTATAGATTCCGATGCTTCACTTCAGGTTTACTTTATCCCTCTGACCTTCTTATTTACGATGATACACAGAAATTGCTTCGGAATTATATACAAAAGGCACACTGCCGACTTAAGTACAAGAAGACTGACTCTTCCTACTGTCTCTGTTTTGAACCATTCCTGTGACACTAGTTATAGATTGGGATGCTTCACTTCAGGTTTACTGTATCCCTCTGACCTTCTTATTGACGATGAAACACAGAAATTGCATCGGAATTAAATTCAAAAAGCACAATGCCGACATAAGTACAAGAAGACTGACTCTTCTTACTGTCTATGTTTAGAACCATTCCTGTGACACTAGTTATAGATTCCGATGTTTCACTTCAGGTTTACTGTATCCCTTTGACCTTCTTATTTACGATGAAACACAGAAATTGCATCGGAATTAAATACAAAAGGCACAATGCCGACTTAAGTACAAGAAGACTGACTCTTCTTACTGTCTATGTTTTGAACCATTCCGGTGACACTAGTTATAGTTTCCGATGATTCACTTCAGGTTTACTTCATCACTTGGACCTTCTTATTGACGATGAAACACAGAAATTGCATCGGAATTAAATACAAAAGGCACAATGCCGACTTAAGTACAAGAAGACTGACTCTTTTTACTGTCTATGTTTTGAACAATTCCTGTGACACTAGTTATAGATTCCGTTGCTTCACTTCAGGTTTACTGCATCCCTTGGACCTTCTTATTGACGACGAATCACAGAAATTGCATTGGAATTAAATAGGAAAGGCACAATGCCGACTTAAGTACAAGAAGACTGACCCTTCCTATTGTCTATGTTTTGAACCATTCCTGTGACACTAGTTATAGATTCCGATGTTTCACGTCAGGTTTACTGTATCCCTCTGACATTCTTATTGACAATGAAACACAGAAATTGCATAGGAATTAAATAGAAAAAGCACGATGCCGACTTAAATACAAGAAGACTGACTCTTCTTACTGTCTATGTTTTGAATCATTCCTGTGACACTAGTTATAGATTCCGATGCTTCACTTCACGTTTACTGTATCCCTCTCACCCCCTTATTGACGATGAAACACAGAAATTGCATCGGAATTAAATACAAAAGGCACAATGCCGACTTAAGTACAAGAAGACTGTCTCTTCTTTCTGTCTAAGTTGCGAACATTTCCTGTGAGACCAGTTTTAGATTCCGATGCTTCACTATATGTTTATTGTATCCCTTGGACCTTCTTATTGACGACGAAACACAGAAATTGCATCGGAATTAAATACAAAAGGCACAATGCCGACTTAAGTACAACAAGACTGACCCTTCTTACTGTCTATGTTTAGAACCACTCCTTTGACACTAGTTATAGATTCCGATGCTTCACTTCAGGTTTACTGGATCCCTCTGACCTTATTTACGATGAAACACAGAAATTGCATCGGAATTATATACAAAAGGCACAATGCCGACTTAAGTACAAGAAGACTGACTCTTCCTACTGTCTCTGTTTTGAACCATTCCTGTGACACTAGTTATAGATTGGGATGCTTCACTTCAGGTTTACTGTATCCCTCTGACCTTCTTATTGACGATGAAATACAGAAATTGCATCGGAATTAAATTCAAAAAGCACAATGCCGACATAAGTACAAGAAGACTGACTCTTCTTACTGTCTATGTTTAGAACCATTCCTGTGACACTAGTTATAGATTCCGATGCTTCACTTCAGGTTTACTGTATCCCTCTGACCTTCTTATTTACGATGAATCACAGAAATTGCATCGGAATTAAATACAAAAGGCACAATGCCGACTTAAGTACAAGAAGACTGACTCTTCTTACTGTCTATGTTTAGAACCATTCCTGTGACACTAGTTATAGATTCCGTTGCTTCACTTCAGGTTTACTGCATCCCTTGGACCTTCTTATTGACGACGAATCACAGAAATTGCATCGGAATTAAATACAAAAGGCACAATGCCGACTTAAGTACAACAAGACTGACCCTTCTTACTGTCTATGTTTAGAACCACTCCTGTGACACTAGTTATAGATTCCGATGCTTCACTTCAGGTTTACTGGATCCCTCTGACCTTCTTATGTACGATGAAACACAGAAATTGCATCGGAATTAAATACAAAAGGCACTATGCCAACTTAAGTACAAGAAGACTGACTATTCTTACTGTCAATATTTTGCACCATTCCGGTGACACTAGTTATAGTTTCAGATGCTTCACTTCAGTCTTACTGTATCACTTGGACCTTTTTATTGACGATGAAACACAGAAATTGCATCGGAATTCAATTCAAAAGGCACAATGCCGACTTTAGTACCACAAGACTGACTCTTCTTACTGTCTATGTTTTGAACAATTCCTGTGACACTAGTTATAGATTCCGATGCTTCACTTCAGGTTTACTGTATCCCTTGGTCCTTCTTATCGACGATGAAACACAGAAATTGCATCGGAATTCAATTCAAAAGGCACAATGCCGACTTTAGTACCACAAGACTGACTCTTCTTACTGTCTATGTTTTGAACAATTCCTGTGACACTAGTTATAGATTCCGTTGCTTCACTTCAGGTTTACTGTATCCCTCTGACCGTCTTATTGATGATGAAACACAGAAATTCCGTCGGAATCAAATACAAAATGCGCAATGCCGACTTAAGTACAAAAAGACTGACTCTTCTTACTGACTATGTAGTGAACATTTCCAGTGAGACCAGTTTTCGATTCCCATGCTTCGCTACATGTTTACCGTATCCCATGGTCCTTCTTATTGACGATGAAACACAGAACTTGCATCGGAATTAATTAGAAAAAGCACAATGGCGACTTAAGCACAACAAGACTTACTCTTCCTACTGTCTATGTTTTAACCATTCCTGTGACACTAGTTATAGATTCCGATGCTTCACTTCAGGTTTACTGATTCCCTCTGACCTTGTTATTGACGATGAAGCACAGAATTTGCATCGGAATTAAATACAAAATTCAGAATGCCGACTTAAGTACAAGAAGTCTGACTCTTCTTACTGTCTAAGTTTTGAGCAATTCCTGTGACACTAGTTATAGATTCCGATGCTTCACTTCAGATTTACTGCATCCCTTGGACCTACTTATCGACGATGAAACACAGAAATAGCGTCGGAATTAAATACAAACGGCACAATGCCGACTTAAGTACAAGAAAACTGACTCTTCTTACTCTGTATGTTTTGAACCATTCCTGTGGCACTAGTTATAGATTCCGATGCTTCAGTTCAGGTTTACTGTATCCCTTGGACCTTCTTATTGGCGACGAAACACAGAAATTGCATAGGGATTAAATATAAAAGGCACAATGCGGACTTAAGTACAAGAAGACTGACTCTTCCTACTGTCTATGTTTTAACCATTCCTGTGACACTAGTTATAGATTCCGATGCTTCACTTCAGGTTTACTGTGTCTCTCTGACCTTCTTATTGACGATGAAACACAGAAATTGCTACGGAATTAAATACAAAAGGCACAATGCCGACTCAAACACAATATGACAGGCTCTTCTTACTCTCTATGTTTTGAACCTTTCCTGTGAGACCGATTTTAGATTCCGATGGTTCACTTCAATTTAGTGTATCCCTTGGATCTTCTTATTGACGACGAAACACAGAAATTGCATCGGCATTAAATAGAAAAGGCACAATGCCGACTTAAGTACAAGAAGGCTGACTCATCCAACTGCCTATGTTTTGAAAAATTCCTGTGACACTACTTATAGATTCCGAGGCTGCACTTCAGGTTTACTGTATCCCTCTGACACTCTAACTGACGATGAAACACAGAAATTGCATCGGAATTAAATACAAAAGGCACAGTGCCGACTTAAGTACAAGAAGACTGACTCTTCTTACTGTCTATGTTTTGAACCATTCCTGTGACACTAGTTATAGATTCCGATGCTTCAGTTCAGGTTTACTGTATCCCTTGGACCTTCTTATTGACGATGAAACACAGAAATTGCATCGGAATCAATAGGAAAAGGCACAATGCCGACATAAGTACAAGAACACTGACGCTTCGTAGTGTCTATGTTTTGAATCATTCCTGTGACACTAGTTATAGATTCCGATGCTTCACTTCAGGGTTACTGTACACTTTGGACATTCTTATTGACGATGAAACACAAAATTTGCTTCGGAATTAAATACAAAAGGCACAATGCCGACTTAAGAACAAGAAGACTGACTCTACTTACTGTCTATGCTTTGAGCAATTCCTGTGACACTAGTTATAGATTCCGATGCTTCACTTCAGGTTTACTGTATCCCTTGGACCTTCTTATCGACGATGAAACACAGAAATAGCATCTGAATTAAATAGAAAAGGCACATTGCCGACTTAAGTACAAGAAGACTGACTCTTCTTACTGTTTATGTTTTGAACCATTCCTGTGACACTAGTTATAGATTCCGATGCTTCACTTCCGGTTTACTGTATCCCTTGGACCATCTTATTGACGACTAAACACAGAAATTGAATCAGGAATAAATACAAAAGGCACAATGCCGACTTAAGTACAAGAAGACTGACTCTTCCTACTGTCTATGTCTTAACCATTCCTGTGACAGTAGTTATAGATTCCGATGCTTCACTACAGGTTTACTGTATCCCTCTGACCTTCTTATTGACGATAAAACAAAGAAATTGCATCGGAATTAAATACAAAAGGCACAATGCCGACTCAAATACAAGATGACTGGCTCTTCTTACTCTCTATGCTTTGAACTTTTCCTGGGAGACGGGTTTTAGATTCCGATGCTTCACTTCAGGTTTACTCTATCCCTTGGACGTTCTTATTGACGACGAAACACAGAAATTGCATCGGAATTAAATAGAAAAGGTACAATGCAGACATAAGTACATAAAGACTGACTCTTCTTACTGACTATGATTTGAACATTTCCTGTGAGACCAGTTTTACATTCCGATGCTTCACTATACGTTTACTGTATCCCATTGACCTTCTTGTTGACGATGAAACACAGAAATTGCATCTGAATTAAATACAAAAGGCACAATGCCGACATAAGTACAAGAAGACTGACTCTTTTTGCTGTGTATGTTTTGAACCATTCCTGTGACATTACTTATAGATTACGATGCTCCACTTCAGGTTTACTGTATCCCTTGGTCCTTGTTATTGACGATGAAACACAGAAATTGCATCGGAATTAAATACAAAAGGCACAATGCCGACCCAAATACATGATGACTGGCTCTTCTTACTCTCTATGATTTGAATCTTTCCTGTGAGACCGGTTTTAGATTCCGATGCTTCACTTCAAGTGTACTGTATCCCGTGGACCTTCTTATTGACGACGAAACACGGATATTGCTTCGGAATTAAGTAGAAAAGGCACAATGCCGACTTAAGTATAAGATGACTGACTCTTCTTACTGACTATGATTTGAACATTTCCTGTGAGACCAGTTTTAGATTCCGATGCGTAACTATATGTTTACTGTATCCCTTGGACCTTCTTATTGACGATGAAACACAGTAATTGCATCGGAATTAAATACAAAAGGCACAAGGCCGACTTAAGTACAAGACGACTGACTCTTCTGACTGTCTATGTTTTGAACCATTCCTGTGACACTAGTTATAGATTCCGATGCTTCACTTCAGGTTTACTGTATCCCTTGGACCTTCTTATTGACGATGAGACACAGAAATTGCATCGGAATTAAATACAAAATGCACAATGCCGACTTAAGTACAAGAAGACTGACTCTTCTTGCTGTGTATGTTTTTAACCATTCCTGTGAAACTAGTTATAGTTTCCGATGCTTCACTTCAGGTTCACTGTATCCCTCTGACCTTCTTATTGACGACGAATCACAGAAATTGCATGGGAATTAAATAGAAAAGGCACAATGCCGACTTAAGTACAAGAAGACTGACTCTTTCTACTGTCTATGTTTTGAACCATTCCTGAGACACTAGTTACAGATTCCGATGCTACACTTCACGTTTACTGTATCCCTCTGACCTTCTTATTGACGATGAAACACAGAAATTGCATCGGAATTAAATACAAAAGGCACTATGCCGACTTAAGTAGAAGAAGACTGACTCTTCCTTCTGTCTACGTTGTAACCATTCCTGTGACACTAGTAATAAATTCCGATGCTTCACCTCAGGTTTACTGTATCCCTTGGACCTTCCTATTGACGATGAAACACAGAAATAGCTTTGGAATTAAATACAAAATGCACAATGCCGAGTTAAGTACAAGAAGACAGACTCTTCTTACTGTCTATGTTTTGAACCATTCCTGTGACACTAGTTATAGATTGCGATGCTTCACTTCAGGTTTACTGTATCACTTGGACCATCTTATTGACGACGAAACATAGAAATTGAATCAGGATTAAATACAAAAGGCACAATTCCGACTTAAGTACAAGAAGACTGACCCATCCTACTGTCTATGTTTTAACCATTCCTGTGTCACTAGTTATAGATTCCGATGCTTCACTACTGGTTTACTGTATCCCTCTGACCTTGTTGTTGACAATGAAACACAGAAATTGCATCGGAATTAAATAGAAATGGCACAATGCCGACTCAAATACAAGGAGACTGGCTCTTCTTACTCTCTATTTTTTGAACTTTTCCTGTGAGACGGGTTTTAGATTCCGTTGGTTCACTTCAGGTTTACTGTATCCCTTGGACCTTCTTATTGACGACGAAACACAGAAATTGCAACGGAATTAAATAGAAAAGGCACAATGGCGACATAAGTACAAGAAGACTGACTCTTCTTACTGACTATGATTTGAACATTTCCTGTGGGACCAGTTTTACATTCCGATGCTTCACTATATGTTTACTGTATCCCTTTGACCTTCTTGTTGACGATGAAACACACAAATCGCATCGGAATTAAATACAAAAGGCACAATGCCGACTTAAGTACAAGAAGACTGACTCTGTTTGCTGTGTATGTTTTGAACCATTCCAGTGACATTAGTTATGGATTCCGATGCTTCAGTTCACGTTTGCTGTATCCCTCTGACCTTCCTATTAACGATGAAACTCAGTAATTGCATCGGAATTAAATACAAACGGCACAGTGCCGACTTAAGTACAAGAAGACTGACTCTTCTTACTGACTATGTTGTGAACATTTCCTGTGAGACCACTTTTAGATTCCGATGCTTCACTATATGCTTACTGTATCCCTTGGATCTTCTTATTGAGGATGAAACACAGAAATTGCATCGGAATTAAGAACAAAAGGCACAAAGCCGACTTAAGTATAAGAAGACTGACTCTTCTTACTGACTATGATTTGAACATTTTCTGTGAGACCAGTTTTAGATTCCGATGATTCACTATAAGTTCACTGTATCCCTTGGACCTTCTTATTGACGATGAAACACAGAAATTGCATCGGAATTAAATACAAGAGGCACAATGCCGACTTACGTACAAGAAGACTGACTCTTCCGACTGTCTATGCTTTGAACCATTCCTGTGACACTAGTTATAGATTCCGATGCTTCACTTCAGGTTTACTGTATCCCTTGGACCTTCTTATTGACGACGAAACACAGAAATTGCATCGGAATTAAATACAAAAGGCACAATGCCGACATAAGTACAAGAAGACTGACTCTTCCGTGTTTATGTTTTCAACCATTCCTGTGACAGTAGATATAGATTCCGATGCTCCACTTCAGGTTTACTGTATCCCTCGGACCTTTTTATTGACGACGAAACTCAGAAATTGCATCGGAATTAAATAGAAAAGGCACAATACCGACTTAAGTAGAAGAAGACTGACTCATCCAACTGTCTATGTTTGAACCATTCCTGTGATAATAGTTATAGATTCCGATGCTTCACTTCAGGTTTACTGTATTCCTCTGACACTCTTATTGACGATGAAACACAGAAATTGCATCGGAATTAAATACAAAAGTCACAATGCCGTTTTAAGTACAAGAAGACTGACTCTTCTTACTGTCTAAGTTTTGAACCATTCCTGTGCCACTAGTTATGGATTCCGATGCTTCACTTCAGGTTTACTGTATACCTTGGACCTTTTTATCGACGATGTATCACATAAGTAGCATCAGAGTTAAATACAAAAGGCACAATGCCGACTTAAGTACAAGAAGACTGACTCTTCTTACTGTCTATGTTTTGAACCATTCCTGTGACACTAGTTATGGATTCCGATGCTTCACTTCAGGTTTACTGTATTCCTTGGACCTTCATATTGACGACGAAACACAGAAATATAATTAGGATTAAATACAAAAGGCCCAATACCGACTAAAGTACAAGAAGACTGACCCTTCCTACTGTCTATGTTTTAACCATTCCTGTGACACTAGTTATAGATTCCGATGCTTCACTTCCGGTTTACTGTATCCCTCTGACCTTCTTATTGACGATGAAACACAGAAATTGCATCGGAATTAAATACAAAAGGCACAATGCCGACTCAAATACAAAATACAGGCTCTACTTACCCTCTATGTTTTGGAACTTTCCTGTGAGACCGGTTTTTGATTCCGATGCTTCACTACAGGTTTACTGTATCCCTTGGTCATTCTTATTGACGACGAAACACAGAAATTGCATCGGAATTAAATAGAAAAGGCACAATGCCGACATAAGTACAAGAAGACTGACTCTTCTTACTGACTATGATTTGAACATTTCCTGTGAAACCAGATTTAGATCCCGATGCTTCACTATATGTTTACTGTATCCCTTGGACCTTATTGTTTATGATGAAACACAGAAATTGCATCGGAATTAAATACAAAAGGCACAATGCCGACTTAAGTACAAGAAGACTGACTCTTCCAATTGTCTATGTTTTGAACCATTCCTGTGACACTAGTTATAGATTCCGATGCTTCACTTCAGGTTTACTGTATCCCTCTGACATTCTTATTGACGATGAAACACAGAAATTCCATCGGAATTAAATAGAAACAGCACAATGCCGACTTAAGTACAACAAGATGGACTCTTCCTACTGTCTATGTTTTGAACCATTCCTGTGACACTAGTTATAGATTCCGATGCTTCACCTCAGGTTTACTGTAACCCTCTGACATTCTTATTGACGATGAAACACAGAAATTGCATCGGAATTAAATACAAAGGGCACAGTGCCGACTTAAGTACAAGAAGACTGACTCTTCCTACTGACCATGTTGTAAACATTTCCTGTGAGACCATATAAAGGCACATTTGCATGCCGAGCCTGAGTTTCCTCGGAAACGCGAGATATTAATTTTATAACCAGTTTTTGATTCCAATGCTTCACTATATGTTTACTGTATCCCTTGGACCTTCTTATTGATGATGAAACACAGAGAGTGCATCGGAACTAAATACAAAAGGCACAATGCCGACTTAAGTATAAGAAGACTGACTATCCTTACTGACTATGATTTGAACATTCCTGTGAGACCAGTTTTTGATTCCGATGTTTCACTATATGTTTACTGTATCTCTTGGACCCTCTTATTGACGAAGAAACACAGAAATTGCATCGGAATTAAATACAAAAGGCACAATGCAGATATAAGTACAAGAAGACTGACCCCTCTTACTGTCTATGTTTTGAACCATTTCTGTGACACTAGTTATAGATTCTGATGCTTCACTTCAGGTTTACTGTATCCCTTGGACCTTGTTATCGACGATGAAACACAGAAATTGCGTCGGAATTAAATACAAAAGGCACAATGCCGACTTAAGTACAAGAAGACTGACTCTTCCAACTGTCTATGATTTGAACCATTCCTGTGGCACTAGTTATGGATTCATATGCAACACTTCAGGTTTACTGTATCCCTTGGACCTTCTTGTTGACGATGAAACACAGAAAATGCATCGGAATTAAATACAAAAGGCACAATGCCGACTTAAGTACAACAAGACTGACTCTTCTTGCTGTGTATGTTTTGAACCATTCCTGTGACACTAGTTATGGATTTCGATGTTTCACTTCATGTTTACTGTATCCCTTGGACCTTCTTATTGATGATGAAACACAGAAATTGCATCGGAATTAAATACAAAAATCACAATGCCGACTTAAGTACAAGAAGGCTGACTCTTCTTACTGTCTATGTTTTGAACCCTTTCCCTGATACTAGTTACAGATTCCGATGCTTCACTTCAGGTTTACTGTATCCCTTGGACCTTCTTATTGTCGACGAAACACAGAAATTGCATCGGGATTAAATACAAAAGGCACAATGCCGACTTAAGTACAAGAAGACTGACTCCTCCAACTGTCTATGTTTTAACCATTCCTGTGATACAAGTTATAGATTCCGATGCTTCACTTCAGGTTTACTGTATCCCTTGAACCTTCTTATTGACGACGAAACACTGAAATAGCATCGGAATTAAATAGAAAAGGCACAATGCAGACTTAAGTACAAGAAGACTGACTCTTCCTACTGTCTATGTTTTGAGCAATTCCATTGACACTAGTTATAAATTCCGATGCTTCACTTCAGGTTTACGGTATCCTTTGGACCTTCTTATCGACGATGAAACACAGAAATAGCATCGAAATTAAATACAAAAGGCACAATGCCGACTTAAGTACAAGAAGACTGACTGTTCTTACTGTCTATGTTTTGAACCATTCCTGTGTCACTAGTTATAGATTCCGATGCTTCACTTCAGGTTTACTGTATCCCTTGGACCTTCTTATTGACGACGAAACACAGAAATTGAATCGGGATTAAATACAAAACGCACAATGCCGACATAAGTACGAGAAGACTGACTCTTCCTACTGTCTATATATTAACCATTCCTGTAACACTAGTTATAGATTCCGATGCTTCACTTCAGGTTTACTGTATCCCGCTGACCTTCTTATTGACGATGAAACACAGAAATTGCATCGGAATTAAATACAAAAGGCACAATGTTGACTCAAATACAAGATGACTGGCTCTCCTTACTCTCTATGTTTTGAACCTTTCATGTGAGACCGGTTTTAGATTGCGATGCTTCACTTCAGGTTTACTGTATCCCTTGGACCTTCTTATTGACGACGAAACACAGAAATTGCATCGGAATTAAATAGAAAAGGCACAATGCCGACTCATGTACAATAGGACTGACTCTTCTTACTGTCTATGTTTTGAACCTTTCCTGTGACACTAGATATAGATTCCGATGCTTCACTTCAGGTTTATTGTATCCCTCTTACCTTCTTATTGACGACGAAACACTGAAATAGCATCGGAATTAAATATAAAAGGCACAATGCCGACTTAAGTACAATAAGACTGACTCTTCCTACTGTCTATGTTTTGAGGAATTCCATTGACACTAGTTATAAATTCCGATGCTTCACTTCAGGTTTACGGTATCCTTTGGACCTTCTTATCGACGATGAAACACAGAAATAGCATCGAAATTAAATACAAATGGCACAATGCCGACTTAAGTACAAGAAGACTGACTCTTCTTACTGTCTATGTTTTGACCCATTCCTGTGTTACTAGTTATAGATTCCGATGATTCACTTCAGGTTTACTGTATCCCTTGGACCTTCTTATTGACGACGAAACACAGAAATTGCATCGGAATTAAATACAAAAGGCACAATGCCGACTTAAATGCAAGAAGAGTGACTCTTCGTACCTACTATGTTTTGAACCATTCCTGTGACACTAGTAATAGTTTACGATGATTCACTTCAGGATTACTGTATCCCTTGGCCCTTCTTATTGACGATGAAACACAGGAATTGCATCGGAATTAAATAGAAAAGGCACAATGCCGACTTACGTACAAGAAGACTGACTCTACTTACTGACTATGTTTGGAACCATTCCTGTGACACTTGTTATAGATTCCGATGCCTCACTTCAGGTTTACTGTATCCCTCTGACCTTCTTTTTGACGATGAAACACAGAAATTGCATCGGAATGAAATAGAAAAGGCACAATGCCGACTTAAGTACAAGAAGACTGACTCTTCTTGCTGTTTATGTTTTGAACCATTCCTGTGACACTATTTATAGATTCCGATGCTTCACTTCAGGTTTACTGTATCCCTTGGACCTTCTTATTGACGATGAAACACAGAAATTGCATCGGAATTAAATACAAAGGGCACAATGCCGACTTAAGTAAAAGAAGACTGACTCTTCTTTCTGTCTATGCTTTGAACCATTCCTGTGACGCTAGTTACAGATTCCGATGCATCACTTCAGGGTTACTGTATCCCTCTGACATTCTTATTGACGATGAAACACTGAAATAGCATCGGAATTAAATAGAAAAGGCACAATGCCGACTTAAGTACAAGATGACTGACTCTTCCTACTGTCTATGATTTGAACCATTCCTGTGACACTAGTTATAGATTCCGATGCTTCACTTCCGGTTTACTGTATCCCTTGGACGTTCTTATTAACGATGAAACACAGAAATTGCATCGGAATTAAATAGAAAAAGCACAATGCCGCCATAAGTACAAGAAGACTGACTCTTCTTACTGACTATGTTTGAACCATTAATGTGACGCTAGTCACAGATTCCGATGCTTCACTTCAAGTTTACTGTATCCTTTGGACCTTCTTGTTGACGATGAAACACAGATATTGCATCTTAATTAAAAACAAAAGGCACAATGCCGACTTAAGTACAAGAGGACTGACTCTTCCTACTGTCTATGTTTTGAAACATTCCTGTGACACTAGTTATAGCTTCCGATGCTTCATCTCAGGTTTACTGTATCCCTCTGACCTTCTTATTGACGATGAAACACTGAAATTGCTTCGGAATTAAATAGAAAAGGCGCAATGCCGACGTAAGTACAGGAAGACTGACTCTTCTTACTGTCATTGTTTTGAGCCATTCCTGTAACACTAGTTTTAGATTCCGATGCTTCACTTCAGCTTTACTGTATCCCTTGGACCTTCTTATTGACGATGAAACATAGAAATTGCATCGGAATTAAATAGAAAAGGAACAATGCCGACTTAAGTACAAGAAGACTGACCCTTCTTACTGTCTATGTTTAGAACCATTCCTGTGACAATAGTTATAGATTCTGATGCTTCACTTCAGGTTTACTGTATCCCTCTGACCTTCTTATTGAGGATGAAACGCAGAAATTGCATCGGAATTAAATACAAATGGCACAATGCCGACTTAAGTACAAGAAGACTGACTCCTCGTACTGACTATGATTTGAACCATTCCTGTGACACTAGTTATAGATTACGATGATTCACTTCAGGTTTACTGTATTCCTTGGACCTTCTTATTGACGATGAAACACAGAAATTGCATCGGAATTAAATAGAAAAGGCATAATGCCGACTTAAGTATAAGAAGACTGACCCTTCTTACTGACTGTTTTGAACCATTCCTGTGACACTTGTTATACATTCAGATGCTTCACTTCTGGTTTACTGTATCCTTTGGACCTTCTAATTGGCGACGAAATGCAGAAATAGCTTCGGAATTAAATACTAAAGGCACAATGCCGACTTAAGTATAAGAAGACTGACTCTTCTTACTGACTGATTTGAACCATTCCTGTGACACTTGTTATAGATTCAGATGCTTCACTTCAGGTTTACTGTATCCCTCTGACCTTCTTTTTGACGATGAAACACAGAAATTGCATCGGAATTAAATACAAAAGGCACAATGCCGACTTAAATGCAAGAAGACTGACTCTTCGTACCTACTATGTTTTGAACCATTCCTGTGACACTAGTAATAGTTTACGATGATTCACTTCAGGATTACTGTATCCCTTCGCCCTTCTTATTGACGATGAAACACAGAAATTGCATCGGAATTAAATAGAAATGGCACAATGCCGACTTAAGGGCAAGAAGACTGACTCTACTTACTGACTATGTTTGGAACCATTCCTGTGACACTTGTTATAGATTCCGATGCCTCACTTCAGGTCTACTGTATCCCTCTGACCTTCTTATTGACGATGAAACACAGAAATTGCATCGGAATGAAATAGAAAAGGCACAATGCCGACTTAAGTACAAGAAGACTGACTCTTCTTGCTGTTTATGTTTTGAACCATTCCTGTGACACTATTTATAGATTCCGATGCTTCACTTCAGGTTTACTGTATCCCTTGGACCTTCTTATTGACGATGAAACACAGAAATTGCATCGGAATTAAATACAAAAGGCACAATGCCGACTTAAGTAAAAGAAGACTGACTCTTCTTTCTGTCTATGTTTTGAACCATTCCTGTGACGCTAGTTACAGATTCCGATGCTTCACTTCAGGGTTACTGTATCCCTCTGACATTCTTATTGACGATGAAACACAGAAATAGCATCGGAATTAAATAGAAAAGGCACAATGCCGACTTAAGTACAAGATGACTGACTCTTCCTGCTGTCTATGATTTGAACCATTCCTGTGACACTAGTTATAGATTCCGATGCTTCACTTCCGGTTTACTGTATCCATTGGACGTTCTTATTGACGATTAAACACAGAAATTGCATCGGAATTAAATAGAAAAAGCACAATGCCGACTTAAGTACAAGAAGACTGACTCTTCTTACTGACTATGTGTGAACCATTAATGTGACGCTAGTTACAGATTCCGATGCTTCACTTCAAGTTTACTGTATCCTTTGGACCTTCTTGTTGACGATGAAACACAGATATTGCATCTTAATTAAATACAAAAGGCACAATGCCGACTTAAGTACAAGAGGACTGACTCTTCCTACTGTCTATGTTTGAAACATTCCTGTGACACTAGTTATAGCTTCCGATGCTTCTTTTCAGGTTTACTGTATCCCTCTGACCTTCCTATTGACGATGAAACACAGAAATTGCTTCGGAATTAAATAGAAAAGGCGCAATGCCGACTTAAGTACAAGAAGACTGACTCTTCTTACTGTCATTGTTTTGAACGATTCCTGTAACACTAGTTATAGATTCCGATGCTTCACTTCAGCTTTACTGTATCCCTTGAACCTTCTTATTGACGATGAAACATAGAAATTGCATCGGAATTAAATAGAAAAGGAACAATGCCGACTTAAGTACAAGAAGACTGACTCTTCGTTCTGTCTATGTTTTGAACCATTCCTGTGACGCTAGTTACTGATTCCGATGCATCACTTGAGGGTTACTGTATCCCTCCGACATTCTTATTGACGATGAAACACTGAAATTGCATCGGAATTATACAGAAAAGGTAGAATGCCGACTTAAGTAAAAGAAGACTGACTCTTCCTACTGTCTATGTTTGAACCATTCCTGTGACACTAGTTACAGATACCGATGCTTCACTTCAGGTTTACTGTATCCTTCTGACCTTCTTTTTGACGATGAAACACAGAAATTGCATCTGAATTAAATACAAAAGGCACAATGCCGACTTATGTACAAGAAGACTGACTCTTCTTAGTGACTGTTCCGAACCATTCCTGTGACACTAGTTATAGATTCCGATGCTTCACTTCAGGTTTACTGTTTCCTTTGGACCTTCTTATTGGCGACGAAGTACAGAAATTGCATCGGGATTAAATACAAAAGGCACAATGCCGACTTATGTACAAGAAGACTGACTCTTCTTACTGACTGTTTCGGACCATTCCTGTGACACTAGTTATAGATTCCGATGCTTCACTTCAGGTTTACTGTATCCCTCTGACCTTCTTATTGACGATGAAACACAGAAATTGCATCGGAATTAAATACAAAACGCACAATCCCGACTTAAGTACAAGAAGACTGACTCCTCGTACTGACTATGTTTTGAACCATTCCTGTGACACTAGTAATAGTTTACGATGATTCACTTCAGGATTACTGTATCCCTTGGCCCTTCTTATTGACGATGAAACACAGAAATTGCATCGGAATTAAATAGAAATGGCACAATGCCGACTTAAGTACAAGAAGACTGACTCTTCTTAGTGACTGTTTCGAACCATTCCTGTGACACTAGTAATAGATTACGATGATTCACTTCAGGATTACTGTATCCCTTGGCCCTTCTTATTGACGATGAAACACAGAAATTGCATCGGAATTAAATAGAAAAGGCACAATGCCGACTTAAGTACAAGAAGACTGACTCTTCTTACTGACTACGTTTGGAACCATTCCTGTGACACTTGTTATAGATTCCGATGCCTCACTTCAGGTTTACTGTATCCCTCTGACCTTCTTATTGACGATGAAACACAGAAATTGCATCGGAATGAAATAGAAAAGGCACAATGCCGACTTAAGTACAAGAAGACTGACCCTTCTTGCTGTTTATGTTTTGAACCATTCCTGTGACACTATTTATAGATTCCGATGCTTCACTTCAGGTTTACTGTATCCCTTGGACCTTCTTATTGACGATGAAACACAGAAATTGCATCGGAATTAAATAGAAAAGGAACAATGCCGACTTAAGTACAAGAAGGCTGACTCTTCGTTCTGTCTATGATTTGAACCATTCCTGCGACGCTAGTTAAAGATTCCGATGCTTCACTTCAGGGTTACTGTATCCCTCTGACATTCTTATTGACGATGAAACACTGAAATTGCATCGGAGTTATATAGAAAAGGTACAATGCCGACTTAAGTACAAGAAGACTGACTCTTCCTACTGTCTATGTTTTGAACCATTCCTGTGACACTAGTTATAGATTCCGGTGCTTCACTTCAGGGTTACTGTATCCCTTGGACGTTCTTATTGACGATGAAACACAGTAATTGCATCGGAATTAAATACAAAAGGCACAATGACGACTTAAGTACAAAAAGACTGACTCTTCCTACTGTCTATGTTTTGAACCATTCCTGTGACACTAGTTACAGATTCCGATGCTTCACCTCAGGATTACTGTATCCTTCTGACCTTCTTTTTGACGATGAAACACAGAAATTGCATCGGAATTAAATACAAAAGGCACAATGCCTACTAAAGTACAAGAAGACTGACTCTTCCTACTGTCTGTGTTTTGAACGATTCCTGTGCATTAGTTATAGATACCGATGCTTCACTTCAGATTTACTTTATCCTTTGGACCTTCTTATTGGCGACGAAGTACAGATATTGCATCGGAATTAAATTCAAAAGGCACAATGCCGACTTATGTACAAGAAGTCTGACTCTTCTTAGTGACTGTTTCGAACCATTCCTGTGACACTAGTTATAGATTCCGATGCTTCACTTCATGTTTACTGTATCCGTTGGACCTTCTTATTGACGATGAAGCACAGAAATTGCATCGGAATTAAATACAAAAGGCACAATGCCGACTGAAGTACAATAAGACTGACTCTTCCTACTGTCTATGTTTTGAACGATTCCTGTGACATTAGTTATAGATTCCGATGCTTCACTTCAGGTTTACTGTATCCTCTGGTCCTTCCTATTGACGATGAAACACAGAAAATGCATCGGAATTAAATACAAAAGGCACAATGCCGATTTAAGTACAAGAAGATTGACTCTCCTAACTGACTGTTTAGAACCATTCCTGTGACACTAGTTATAGATTACGATGATTCACTTCAGGTTTACTGTATCCCTTGGACCTTCTTATTGACGATGAAACACAGAAATTGCATCGGAATTAAATACAAAAGGCACAATGCCGACTTAAGTACAAGAAGACTGACCCTTCTTACTGGCTATGTTTGAACCTTTCCTGTGACAATAGTTATAGATTCCGATGCTTCACTTCAGGTTTACTGTATCCCTCTGACCTTCTTATTGACGATGAAACACAGAAATTGCATCGGAATTAAATACAAAAGGCACAATGCCGACTTAAGTACAAGAAGACTGACTCCTCGTACTGACTATGTTTTGAACCATTCCTGTGACACTAGTTATAGATTACGATGATTCACTTCAGGTTTACTGTATCCCTTGGACCCTCTTATTGACGATGAAACACAGAAATTGCATCGGAATTAAATAGAAAAAGCATAATGCCGATTTAAGTATAAGAAGACTGACCCTTCTTACTGACTGTTTTGAACCATTCCTGTGACACTTGTTATACATTCAGATGCTTCACTTCTGGTTTACTGTATCCTTTGGACCTTCTAATTGGCGACGAAATGCAGAAATAGCTTCGGAATTAAATACAAAAGGCACAATGCCTACTTAAGTATAAGAAGATTGACTCTTCTTACTGACTGTTTTGAACCATTCCTGTGACACTTGTTATAGATTCAGATGCTTCACTTCAGGTTTACTGTATCCCTCTGACCTTCTTTTTGACGATGAAACACAGAAATTGCATCGGAATTAAATACAAAAGGCACAATGCCGACTTAAGTACAAGAAGACTGACTCCTCATACTGACTATGTTTTGAACCATTCCTGTGACACTAGTTATAGATTCCGATGCCTCACTTCAGGTTTACTGTATCCCTCTGACCTTCTTATTGACGATGATACACGGAAATTGCATCGGAATGAAATAGAAAAGGCACAATGCCGACTTAAGTACAAGAAGACTGACTCCTCATACTGACTATGTTTTGAACCATTCCTGTGACACTAGTTATAGATTACGATGATTCACTTAAGGATTACTGTATCCCTTGGACCCTCTTATTGACGATGAAACACAGAAATTGCATCGGAATTAAATAGAAAAAGCATAATGCCGACTTAAGTATAAGAAGACTGACCCTTCTTACTGACTGTTTTGAACCATTCCTGTGACACTTGTTATAGATTCAGATGCTTCACTTCTGGTTTACTGTATCCTTTGGACCTTCTAATTGGCGACGAAATGCAGAAATAGCTTCGGAATTAAATACAAAAGGCACAATGCCGACTTAAGTATAAGAAGACTGACTCTTCTTACTGACTGTTTTGAACCATTCCTGTGACACTAGTTATAGATTCCGATGCTTCACTTCAGGTTTACTGTATCCCTTGGACGTTCTTATTGACGATGAAACACAGAAATTGCATCGGAATTAAATAGAAAAAGCACAATGCCGACTTAAGTACAAGAAGACTGACTCTTCTTACTGACTATGTTTGAACCATTAATGTGACGCTAGTTACAGATTCCGATGCTTCACTTCAGGTTTACTGTATCCCTTGGACCTTCTTGTTGACGATGAAACACAGATATTGCACCTTAATTAAATACAAAAGGCACAATGCCGACTTAAGTACAAGAGGACTGACTCTTCCTACTGTCTATGTTTTGAAACATTCCTGTGACACTAGTTATAGCTCTCGATGCTTCATTTCAGGTTTACTGTATCCCTCTGACCTTCTTATTGACGATGAAACACAGAAATTGCATCGGAATTAAATAGAAATAGCGCAATGCCGACTTAAGTACAAGAAGACTGACTCTTCTTACTGTCATTGATTTGAACCATTCCTGTGACACTAGTTATAGATTCCGATGCTTCACTTCAGCTTTACTGTATCCCTTGGACCTTCTTATTGACGATGAAACACAGAAATTGCATCGGAATTAAATAGAAAAGGAACAATGCCGACTTAAGTACAAGAAGACTGACTCTTCGTTCTGTCTATGTTTTGAACCATTCCTGCGACGCTAGTTAAAGATTCCGATGCTTCACTTCAGGGTTACTGTATCCCTCTGACATTCTTATTGACGATGAAACACTGAAATTGCATCGGAGTTATATTGAAAAGGTACAATGCCGACTTAAGTACAAGAAGACTGACTCTTCCTACTGTCTATGTTTTGAACCATTCCTGTGACACTAGTTATTGATTCCGATGCTTCACTTCAGGGTTACTGTATCCTTTGGAAGTTCTTATTGACGATGAAACACAGTAATTGCATCGGAATTAAATACAACAGGCACAATGCCGACTTAAGTACAAAAAGACTGACTCTTCCTACTGTCTATGTTTGAACCATTCCTGTGACACTAGTTACAGATTCCGATGCTTCACCTCAGGATTACTGTATCCTTCTGACCTTCTTTTTGACGATGAAACACAGAAATTGCATCGGAATTAAATACAAAAGGCACAATGCCGTCTGAAGTACAAGAAGACTGACTCTTCCTACTGTCTATGTTTTGAACGATTCCTGTGACATTAGTTATTGATTCCGATGCTTCACTTCAGATTTACTTTATCCTTTGGACCTTTTTATTGGCGACGAAGTACAGATATTGCATCGGAATTAAATACAAAAGGCACAATGCCGACTTATGTACTAGAAGACTGACTCTTCTTAGAGACTGCTTCGAACCATTCCTGTGACACTAGTTATAGATTCCGATGCTTCACTTGAGGTTTACTGTATCCCCCTGACCTTCTTATTGACGATGAAGCACAGAAATTGCATCGGAATTAAATACAAAAGGCACAATGCCGTCTGAAGTACAAGAAGACTGACTCTTCCTACTGTCTATGTTTTGAACGATTCCTGTGACATTAGTTATTGATTCCGATGCTTCACTTCAGGTTTACTGTATCCTTTGTACATTCTAATTGGCGACGAAATGCAGAAATAGCTTCGGAATTAAATACAAAAGGCACAATGCCGACTTAAGTACAAGAAGACTGACTCTTCTTACTGACTGTTTTGAACCATTCCTGTGACACTTGTTATAGATTCCGATGCATCACTTCAGGTTTACTGTATCCCTTCGACCTTCATTTTGACGATGAAACACAGAAATTGCATCGGAATTAAACACAAAAGGCACAATGCCGACTTAAGTACAAGAAGACTGACTCTTCCTACTGTCTTTGTTTTGAACGATTCCTGTGACATTAGTTATAGATTCCGATGCTTCACTTCAGGTTTACTGTATCCTTTGGTCCTTCTTGTTGACGATGAAACACAGAAAATGCATCGGAATTAAATACAAAAGGCACAATGCCGACTTAAGTACAAGAAGATTGACTCTCCTTACTGACTGTTTTGAACCATTCCTGTGACACTAGTTATAGATTACGATGATTCACTTCAGGTTTACTGTATCCCTTGGACCTTCTTATTGACGATGAAACACAGAAATTGCATCGGAATTACATACAAAAGGCACAATGCCGACTTAAGTACAAGAAGACTGACCCTTCTTACTGGCTATGTTTAGAACCATTCCTGTGACAATAGTTATGGATTCCGATGCTTCACTTCAGGTTTACTGTATCCCTTGGACCCTCTTATTGACGATGAAACACAGAAATTGCATCGGAATCAAATAGAAAAGGCATAATGCCGACTTAAGTATAAGAAGACTGACCCTTCTTACTGACTGTTTTGAACCATTCCTGTGACACTTGTTATAGATTCAGATGCTTCACTTCTGGTTTACTGTATCCTTTGGACCTTCTAAGTGGCGGCGAAATGCAGAAATAGCTTCGGAATTAAATACAAAAGGCACAATGCCGACTTAAGTATAAGAAGACTGACTCTTCTTACTGACTGTTTTGAACCATTCCTGTGCACTTGTTATAGATTCAGATGCTTCACTTCAGGTTTACTGTATCCCTCTGACCTTCCTTTTGACGATGAAACACAGAAATTGCATCGGAATGAAATAGAAAAGGCACAATAACGACTTAAGTACAAGAAGACTGACTCTTCTTACTGACTATGTTTGGAACCATTCCTGTGACACCTGTTATAGATTCCGATGCCTCACTTCAGGTTTACTGTATCCCTCTGACCTTCTTATTGACGATGAAACACAGAAATTGCATCGGAATGAAATAGAAAAGGCACAATAACGACTTAAGTACAAGAAGACTGACCCTTCTTGCTGTTTATGTTTTGAACCATTCCTGTGACACTATTTATAGATTGCGATGCTTCACTTCAGGTTTACTGTATCCCTTGGTCCTTCTTATTGACGATGAAACACAGAAATTGCATCGGAATTAAATACAAAAGGCACAATGCCGACTTAAGTAAAAGAAGACTGACCCTTCTGTCTGTCTATGTTTTGAACCATTCCTGTAACGCTAGTTACAGATTCCGATGCTTCACTTCAGGGATAATGTATCCCTCTGACATTCTTATTGACGATGAAACACTGAAATAGCATCGGAATTAAATAGAAAAGGCACAATGCCGACTTAAGTACAAGAAGACTGACTCTTCCTACTGTCTATGATTTGAACCATTCCTGTGACACTAGTTATAGATTCCGATGCTTCACTTCAGGTTTACTGTATCCCTTGGACGTTCTTATTGACGATGAAACACAGAAATTGCATCGGAATTAAATAGAAAAAGCACAATGCCGACTTAAGTACAAGAAGACTGACTCTTCTTACTGACTATGTTTGAACCATTAATGTGACGCTAGTTACAGATTCCGATGCTTCACTTCAGGTTTACTGTATCCCTTGGACCTTCTGGTTGACGTTGAAACACAGATATTGCACCTTAATTAAATACAAAAGGCACAATGCCGACTTAAGTACAAGAGGACTGACTCTTCCTACTGTCTATGTATTGAAACATTCCTGTGACACTAGTTATAGCTTTCGATGCTTCATTTCAGGTTTACTGTATCCCTCTGACCTTCTTATTGACGATGAAACACAGAAATTGCATCGGAATTAAATAGAAATGGCCCAATGCCGACTTAAGTACAAGAAGACTGACTCTTCTTACTGTCATTGTTTTGAACCGTTCCTGTGACACTAGTTATAGATTCCGATGCTTCACTTCAGCTTTACTGTAGCCCCTGGACCTTCTTATTGACGATGAAACACAGAAATTGCTTCGGAATTAAATAGAAAAGGAACAATGCCGACCTAAGTACAAGAAGACTGACTCTTCGTTCTGTCTATGTTTTGAACCATTCCTGCGACGCTAGTTAAAGATTCCGATGCTTCACTTCAGGGTTACTGTATCCCTCTGACATTCTTATTGACGATGAAACACTGAAATTGCATCGGAGTTATATAGAAAAGGTACAATGCCGACTTAAGTACAAGAAGACTGACTCTTCCTACTGTCTATGTTTGAACCATTACTGTGACACTAGTTATGGATTCCGATGCTTCACTTCAGGGTTACTGTATCCCTTGGACGTTCTTATTGACGATGAAACACAGTAATTGCATCGGAATTAAATACAAAAGGCACAATGCCGACTTAAGTACAAGAAGACTGACTCTTCCTACTGTCTGTGTTTTGAACGATTCCTGTGGCATTAGTTATAGATACAGATGCTTCACTTCAGATTTACTTTATCCTTTGAACCTTCTTATTGGCGAGGAAGTACAGATATTGCATCGGAATTAAATACTAAAGGCACAATGCCGACTTATGTACAAGAAGACTGACACTTCTTAGTGACTGTTTCGAACCATTCCTGTGACACTAGTTACAGATTCCGATGCTTCACTTCAGGTTGACTGTATCCCTCTGACCTTCTTATTGACGATGAAGCACAGAAATTGCATCGGAATTAAATACAAAAGGCACAATGCCGACTGAAGTACAAGAAGACTGACTCTTCCTACTGTCTATGTTTTGAACGATTCCTGTGACATTAGTCATTGATTCCGATGCTTCACTTCAGATTTACTGTATCCTTTGGACTTTCTAATTAGCGACGAAATGCAGAAATAGCTTCGGAATAGAATACAAAAGGCACAATGCCGACTTATGTACAAGAAGACTGACTCTTCTTACTGACTGTTTTGAACCATTCCTGTGACACTTGTTATAGATTCCGATGCTTCACTTCAGGTTTACTGTATCCCTTCGACCTTCATTTTGACGATGAAACACAGAAATTGCATCGGAATTAAATACAAAAGGCACAATGCCGACTTAAGTACAAGAAGACTGACTCTTCCTACTGTCTATGTTTTGAACCATTCCTGTGACACTTGTTATAGATTCCGATGCTTCACTTCAGGTTTACTGTATCCCTTCGACCTTCATTTTGACGATGAAACACAGAAATAGCATCGGAATTAAATACAAAAGGCACAATGCCGACTTAAGTACAAGAAGACTGACTCTTCCTACTGTCTATGTTTTGAACGATTCCTGTGACATTAGTTATAGATTCCGATGCATCACTTCAGGTTTACTGTATCCTTTGGTCCTTCTTATTGACGATGAAACACAGAAAATGCATCGGAATTAAATACAAAAGGCACAATGCCGACTTAAGTACAAGAAGACTGACCCCTCTTACTGGCTATGTTTAGAACCATTCCTGTGACAATAGTTATAGATTCCGATGCTTCACTTCAGGTTTACTGTATCCCTCTCACCTTCTTATTGACGATGAAACACAGAAATTGCATCGGAATTAAATACAAAAGGCACAATGCCGACTTAAGTACAAGAAGACTGACTCCTCGTACTGACTATGTTTTGAACCATTCCTGTGACACTAGTTATAGATTACGATGATTCACTTCAGGTTTACTGTATCCCTTGGACCCTCTTATTGACGATGAAACACAGAAATTGCATCGGAATTAAATAGAAAAGGCATAATGCCGACTTAAGTATAAGAAGACTGACCCTTCTTACTGACTGTTTTGAACCATTCCTGTGACACTTGATATACATTCAGATGCTTCACTTCTGGTTTACTGTATCCTTTGGACCTTCTAATTGGCGACGAAATGCAGAAATAGCTTCGGAATTAAATACAAAAGGCACAATGCCGACTTAAGTATAAGAAGACTGACTCTTCTTACTGACTGTTTTGAACCATTCCTGTGACACTTGTTATAGATTCAGATGCTTCACTTCTGGTTTACTGTATCCTTTGGACCTTCTAAGTGGCGACGAAATGCAGAAATAGCTTCGGAATTAAATACAAAAGGCACAATGCCGACTTAAGTATAAGAAGACTGACTCTTCTTACTGACTGTTTTGAACCATTCCTGTGCACTTGTTATAGATTCAGATGCTTCACTTCAGGTTTACTGTATCCCTCTGACCTTCCTTTTGACGATGAAACACAGAAATTGCATCGGAATTAAATACAAAATGCACAATGCCGACTTAAATGCAAGAAGACTGACTCTTCGTACCTACTATGTTTTGAACCATTCCTGTGACACTAGTAATAGATTACGATGATTCACTTCAGGATTACTGTATCCCTTGGCCCTTCTTATTGACGATGAAACACAGAAATTGCATCGGAATTAAATAGAAAAGGCACAATGCCGACTTAAGTACAAGAAGACTGACTCTTCTTACTGTCTATGATTTGAACCATTCCTGTGACACTAGTTATAGATTCCGATGCTTCACTTCAGGGATAATGTATCCCTCTGACATTCTTATTGACGATGAAACACTGAAATAGCATCGGAATTAAATAGAAAAGGCACAATGCCGACTAAAGTACAAGAAGACTGACTGTTCCTACTGTCTATGATTTGAACCATTCCTGTGACACTAGTTATAGATTCCGATGCTTCACTTCAGGTTTACTGTATTCCTTGGACGTTCTTATTGACGATGAAACACAGAAATTGCATCGGAATTAAATAGAAAAAGCACAATGCCGACTTAAGTACAAGAAGACTGACTCTTCTTACTGACTATGTTTGAACCATTAATGTGAGGCTAGTTACAGATTCCGATGCTTCACTTCAGGTTTACTGTATCCCTTGGACCTTCTTGTTGACGATGAAACACAGATATTGCACCTTAATTAAATACAAAGGGCACAATGCCGACTTAAGTACAAGAGGACTGACTCTTCCTACTGTCTATGTTTTGAAACATTCCTGTGACACTAGTTATAGCTTTCGATGCTTCATTTCAGGTTTACTGTATCCCTCTGACCTTCTTATTGACGATGAAACACAGAAATTGCATCGGAATTAAATAGAAATGGCCCAATGCCGACTTAAGTACAAGAAGACTGACTCTTCTTACTGTCATTGTTTTGAACCGTGCCTGTGACACTAGTTATAGATTCCGATGCTTCACTTCAGCTTTACTGTAGCCCCTGGACCTTCTTATTGACGATGAAACACAGAAATTGCATCGGAATTAAATACAAAAGGCACAATGCCGACTTAAGTACAAGAAGACTGACTCTTCCTACTGTCTGTGTTTTGAACGATTCCTGTGGCATTAGTTATAGATACCGATGCTTCACTTCAGATTTACTTTATCCTTTGAACCTTCCTATTGGCGACGAAGTACAGATATTGCATCGGAATTAAATACAAAAGGCACAATGCCGACTTATGTACAAGAAGACTGACTCTTCTTAGTGACTGTTTCGAACCATTCCTGAGACACTAGTTATAGATTCCGATGCTTCACTTCAGGTTTACTCTATCCCTATGACCTTCTTATTGACGATGAAGCACAGAAATTGCATCGGAATTAAATACAAAAGGCACAATGCCGACTGAAGTACAAGAAGACTGACTCTTCCTACTGTCTATGTTTTGAACGATTCCTGTGACATTAGTTATAGATTCCGATGCTTCACTTCAGGTTTACTGTATCCTTTGGTCCTTCTTATTGACGATGAAACACAGAAAATGCATCGGAATTAAATACAAAAGGCACAATGCCGACTTAAGTACAAGAAGATTGACTCTCCTTACTGACTGTTTTGAACCATTCCTGTGACACTAGTTATAGATTACGATGATTCACTTCAGGTTTACTGTATCGCTTGGACCTTCTTATTGACGATGAAACACAGAAATTGCATCGGAATTAAATACAAAAGGCACAATGCCGACTTAAGTACAAGAAGACTGACCCTTCTTACTGGCTATGTTTAGAACCATTCCTGTGACAATAGTTATAGATTCCGATGCTTCACTTCAGGTTTACTGTATCCCTCTGACCTTCTTATTGACGATGAAACACAGAAATTGCATCGGAATTAAATACAAAAGGCACAATGCGGACGTAAGTACAAGAAGACTGACTCCTCGTACTGACTATGTTTTGAACCATTCCTGTGACACTAGTTATAGATTACGATGATTCACTTCAGGTTTACTGTATCCCTTGGACCCTCTTATTGACGATGAAACACAGAAATTGCATCGGAATTAAATAGAAAAGGCATAATGCCGACTTAAGTATAAGAAGACTGAGCCTTCTTACTGACTGTTTTGAACCATTCCTGTGACACTTGTTATACATTCAGATGCTTCACTTCTGGTTTACTGTATCCTTTGGACCTTCTAATTGGCGACGAAATGCAGAAATAGCTTCGGAATTAAATACAAAAGGCACAATGCCGACTTAAGTATAAGAAGACTGACTCTTCTTACTGACTGTTTTGAACTATTCCTGTGACACTTGTTATAGATTCCGATGCTTCACTTCAGGTTTACTGTATCCCTTCCACCTTCATTTCGACGATGAAACACAGAAATTGCATCGGAATTAAATACAAAAGGCACAATGCCGACTTAAGTACAAGAAGACTGACTCTTCCTACTGTCTATGTTTTGAACGATTCCTGTGACATTAGTTATAGATTCCGATGCTTCACTTCAGGTTTACTGTATCCTTTGGTCCTCCTTATTGACGATGAAACACAGAAAATGCATCGGAATGAAATACAAAAGGCACAATGCCGACTTAAGTACAAGAAGATTGACTCTCCTTACTGACTGTTTTGAACCATTCCTGTGACACTAGTTATAGATTACGATGATTCACTTCAGGTTTACTGTATCCCTTGGACCTTCTTATTGACGATGAAACACAGAAATTGCATCGGAATTACATACAAAAGGCACAATGCCGACTTAAGTACAAGAAGACTGACCCTTCTTACTGGCTATGTTTAGAACCATTCCTGTGACAAGAGTTATAGATTCCGATGCTTCACTTCAGGTTTACTGTATCCCTTGGACCCTCTTATTGACGATGAAACACAGAAATTGCATCGGAATCAAATAGAAAAGGCATAATGCCGATTTAAGTATAAGAAGACTGACCCTTCTTACTGACTGTTTTGAACCATTCCTGTGACACTTGTTATAGTTTCAGATGCTTCACTTCTGGCTTACTGTATCCTTTGGACCTTCTAATTGGCGACTAAATGCAGAAATAGCTTCGGAATTAAATACAAAAGGCACAATGCCGACTTAAGTATAAGAAGACTGACTCTTCTTACTGACAGTTTTGAACCATTCCTGTGCACTTGTTATAGATTCAGATGCTTCACTTCAGGTTTACTGTATCCCTCTGACCTTCTTTTTGACGTTGAAACACAGAAATTGCATCGGAATTAAATACAAAAGGCACAATGCCGACTTAAATGCAAGAAGACTGACTCTTCGTACCTACTATGTTTTGAACCATTCCTGCGACGCTAGTTAAAGATTCCGATGCTTCACTTCAGGGTTACTGTATCCCTCTGACATTCTTATTGAGGATGAAACACTGAAATTGCATCGGAGTTATATAGAAAAGGTACAATGCCGACTTAAGTACAAGAAGACTGACTCTTCCTACTGTCTATGTTTGAACCATTCCTGTGAGACTAGTTATGGATTCCGATGCTTCACTTCAGGTTTACTGTATCCTTTGGACTTTCTAATTAGCGACGAAATGCAGAAATAGCTTCGGAATTAAATACAAAAGGCACAATGCCGACTTAAGTACAAGAAGACTGACTCTTCTTACTGACTGTTTCGAACCATTCCTGTGACACTAGTTATAGATTCCGATGCTTCACTTCAGGTTTACTGTATCCCTTGGACCTTCATTTTGACGATGAAACACAGAAATTGCATCGGAATTAAATACAAAAGGCACAATGCCGACTTAAGTACAAGAAGACTGACTCTTCCTACTGTCTATGTTTTGAACCATTCCTGTGACACTATTTTAGATTCCGATGCTTGACTTCAGGTTTACTGTATCCCTTGGACCTTCTTATTGACGATGAAACACAGAAATTGCATCGGAATTAAATACAAAAGGCACAATGCCGACTTAAGTACAAGAAGACTGACTCTTCGTACTGTCTATGATTTGAACCGTTCCTGTGTCACTAGTTATAGATTCCGATGCTTCACTTCAGGTTTACTGTATCCCTTGGACGTTCTTAATGACGATGAAACACAGAAATTGCATCGGAATTAAATAGAAAAAGCACAATGCCGACTTAAGTACAAGAAGACTGACTCTTCTTACTGACTATGTTTGAACCATTAATGTGACGCTAGTTACGGATTCCGATGCTTCACTTCAGGTTTACTGTATCCCTTGGACCTTCTTGTTGACGATGAAACACAGATATTGCACCTTAATTAAATACAAAAGGCACAATGCCGACTTAAGTACAAGAGGACTGACTCTTCCTACTGTCTATGTTTTGAAACATTCCTGTGACACTAGTTATAGCTTTCGATGCTTCATTTCAGGTTTTCTGTATCCCTCTGACCTTCTTATTGACGATGAAACACAGAAATTGCATCGGAATTAAATAGAAAAGGCGCAATGCCGACTTAAGTACAAGAAGGCTGACTCTTCTTACTGTCATTGTTTTGAACCATTCCTGTGACACTAGTTATAGATTCCGATGCTTCACTTCAGCTTTACTGTATCCCTTGGACCTTCTTATTGACGATGAAACACAGAAATTGCGTCGGAATTAAATAGAAAAGGAACAATGCCGACTTAAGTATAAGAAGACTGACTCTTCGTTCTGTCTATGTTTTGAACCATTCCTGCGACGCTAGTTAAAGATTCCGATGCCTCACTTCAGGGTTACTGTATCCCTCTGACATTCTTATTGACGATGAAACACTGAAATTGCATCGGAGTTATATAGAAAAGGTACAATGCCGACTTAAGTACAAGAAGACTGACTCTTCCTACTGTCTATGTTTTGAACCATTCCTGTGACACTAGTTATAGATTCCGATGCTTCACTTCACTGTTACTGTATCCCTTGGACGTTCTTATTGACGATGAAACACAGTAATTGCATCGGAATTAAATACAAAAGGCACAATGCCGAATTAAGTACAAAAAGACTGACTCTTCCTACTGTCTACGTTTTGAACCATTGCTGTGACACTAGTTACAGATTCCGATGCTTCACTTCAGGTTTACTGTATCCTTCTAACCCTTCTTTTTGACGATGAAACACAGAAATTGCATCGGAATTAAATACAAAAGGCACAATGCCGACTTAAGTACAAGAAGACTGACTCTTCCTACTGTCTATGTTTGAACGATTCCTGTGGCATTAGTTATAGATACCGATGCTTCACCTCAGATTTACTTTATCCTTTGGACCTTCTTATTGGCGACGAAGTACAAATATTGAATCGGAATTAAATACAAAAGGCACAATGCCGACTTATGTACAAGAAGACTGACTCTTCTTAGTGACTGTTTTGAACCATTCCTGTGACACTTGTTATAGATTCCGATGCTTCACTTCAGTTTTACTGTATCCCTTCGACCTTCATTTTGACGATGATACACAGAAATCGCATCGGAATTAAATACAAAAGGCACAATGCCGACTTAAGTACAAGAAGACTGACTCTTCCTACTGTCTATGTTTTGAACGATTCCTGTGACATTAGTTATAGATTCCGATGCTTCACTTCAGGTTTACTGTATCCTTTGGTCCTTCTTATTGACGATGAAACACAGAAAATGCATCAGAATTAAATACAAAAGGCACAATGCCGACTTAAGTACAAGAAGATTGACTCTCCTTACTGACTGTTTACAACCATTCCTGTGACACTAGTTATAGATTACGATGATTCACTTCAGGTTTACTGTATCCCTCTGACCTTCTTATTGACGATGAAACACAGAAATTGCATCGGAATTAAATGGAAAAGGCACAATGCCGGCTTAAGTACTAGAAGACTGACTCTTCTTACTGTCTATGTTTTGGACCATTCCTGTGACACTAGTTATAGATTCCGATGCTTCACTTCAGGATTACTGTATCCTTTGTACCCTCTTATTGACGATGAAACACAGAAATTGCAACGGAATTAAGTACAAAAGGCACAATGCCGTCTTAAGTACAAGAAGACTGACTCTTCTTTCTGTCTATGTTTTGAACCATTCCTGTGACGCTAGTTACAGATTCCGATTCTTCACTTCAGGGTTACTGTATCCCTCTGACATTCTTATTGACGATGAAACACTGAAATAGCATCGGAATTGAATAGAAAAGGCACAATGCCGACTTAAGTACAAGAAGACTGACTCTTCCTACTGTCTATGATTTGAACCATTCCTGTGACACTAGTTATAGATTCCGATGCTTCACTTCAGGTTTACTGTATCCCTTGGACGTTCTTATTGACGATGAAACACGAAATTGCATCGGAATTAAATAGAAAAGGCACAATGCCGACTTAAGTAAAAGAAGACTGACTCTTCTTACTGACTATGTTTTGAACCATTAATGTGACGCTAGTTAAAGATTCCGATGCTTCACTTCAGGGTTACTGTATCCCTCTGACATTCTTATTGAGGATGAAACACTGAAATTGCATCGGAGTTATATAGAAAAGGTACAATGCCGACTTAAGTACAAGAAGACTGACTCTTCCTACTGTCTATGTTTGAACCATTCCTGTGACACTAGTTATGGATTCCGATGCTTCACTTCAGGTTTACTGTATCCTTTGGACTTTCTAATTAGCGACGAAATGCAGAAATAGCTTCGGAATTAAATACAAAAGGCACAATGCCGACTTAAGTACAAGAAGACTGACTCTTCTTACTGACTGTTTCGAACCATTCCTGTGACACTAGTTATAGATTCCGATGCTTCACTTCAGGTTTACTGTATCCCTTCGACCTTCATTTTGACGATGAAACACAGAAATTGCATCGGAATTAAATACAAAAGGCACAATGCCGACTTAAGTACAAGAAGACTGACTCTTCCTACTGTCTATGTTTTGAACCATTCCTGTGACACTATTTTAGATTCCGATGCTTGACTTCAGGTTTACTGTATCCCTTGGACCTTCTTATTGACGATGAAACACAAAAATTGCATCGGAATTAAATACAAAAGGCACAATGCCGACTTAAGTAAAAGAAGACTGACCCTTCTTTCTGTCTATGTTTTGAACCATTCCTGTGACGCTAGTTACAGATTCCGATGCTTCACTTCAGGGTTAATGTATCCCTCTGACATTCTTATTGACGATGAAACACTGAAATAGCATCGGAATTAAATAGAAAAGGCACAATGCCGACTTAAGTACAAGAAGACTGACTCTTCGTACTGTCTATGATTTGAACCGTTCCTGTGACACTAGTTATAGATTCCGATGCTTCACTTCAGGTTTACTGTATCCCTTGGACGTTCTTAATGACGATGAAACACAGAAATTGCATCGGAATTAAATAGAAAAAGCACAATGCCGACTTAAGTACAAGAAGACTGACTCTTCTTACTGACTATGTTTGAACCATTAATGTGACGCTAGTTAC
This sequence comes from Schistocerca serialis cubense, assembly GCF_023864345.2. Taxonomy (NCBI): domain Eukaryota; kingdom Metazoa; phylum Arthropoda; class Insecta; order Orthoptera; family Acrididae; genus Schistocerca; species Schistocerca serialis. Next base: position 8,835,268 of record NC_064647.1, read on the forward strand.
AGATTCCGATGCTTCACTTCAGGTTTACTGTATCCCTTGGACCTTCTTGTTGACGATGAAACACAGATATTGCACCTTAATTAAATACAAAAGGCACAATGCCGACTTAAGTACAAGAGGACTGACTCTTCCTACTGTCTATGTTTTGAAACATTCCTGTGACACTAGTTATAGCTTTCGATGCTTCATTTCAGGATTACTGGATCCCTCTGACCTTCTTATTGACGATGAAACACAGAAATTGCATCGGAATTAAATAGAAAAGGCGCAAAGCCGACTTAAGTACAAGAAGACTGACTCTTCTTACTGTCATTGTTTTGAACCATTCCTGTGACACTAGTTATAGATTCCGATGCTTCACTTCAGCTTTACTGTAACCCCTTGGACCTTCTTATTGACGATGAAACACAGAAATTGCATCGGAATTAAATAGAAAAGGAACAATGCCGACTTAAGTACAAGAAGACTGACTCTTCGTTCTGTCTATGTTTTGAACCATTCCTGCGACGCTAGTTAAAGATTCCGATGCTTCACTTCAGGGTTACTGTATCCCTCTGACATTCTTATTGACGATGAAACACTGAAATTGCATCGGAGTTATATAGAAAAGGTACAATGCCGACTTAAGTACAAGAAGACTGACTCTTCCTACTGTCTATGTTTTGAACCATTCCTGTGACACTAGTTATAGATTCCGATGCTTCACTTCACTGTTACTGTATCCCTTGGACGTTCTTATTGACGATGAAACACAGTAATTGCATCGGAATTAAATACAAAAGGCACAATGCCGACTTAAGTACAAAAAGACTGACTCTTCCTACTGTCTACGATTTGAACCATTGCTGTGACACTAGTTAGAGATTCCGATGCTTCACTTCAGGTTTACTGTATCCTTCTAACCTTCTTTTTGACGATGAAACACAGAAATTGCATCGGAATTAAATACAAAAGGCACAATGCCGACTTAAGTACAAGAAGACTGACTCTTCCTACTGTCTATGTTTTGAACGATTCCTGTGGCATTAGTTATAGATACCGATGCTTCACCTCAGATTTACTTTATCCTTTGGACCTTGTTATTGGCGACGAAGTACAAATATTGCATCGGAATTAAATACAAAAGGCACAATGCCGACTTATGTACAAGAAGACTGACTCTTCTTAGTGACTGTTTTGAACCATTCCTGTGACACTTGTTATAGATTCCGATGCTTCACTTCGGGTTTACTGTATCCCTTCGACCTTCATTTTGACGATGATACACAGAAATCGCATCGGAATTAAATACAAAAGGCACAATGCCGACTTAAGTACAAGAAGACTGACTCTTCCTACTGTCTATGTTTTGAACGATTCCTGTGACATTAGTTATAGATTCCGATGCTTCACTTCAGGTTTACTGTATCCTTTGGTCCTTCTTATTGACGATGAAACACAGAAAATGCATCGGAATTAAATACAAAAGGCACAATGCCGACTTAAGTACAAGAAGATTGACTCTCCTTACTGACTGTTTAGAACCATTCCTGTGACACTAGTTATAGATTACGATGATTCACTTCAGGTTTACTGTATCCCTTGGACCTTCTTATTGACGATGAAACACAGAAATTGCATCGTAATTAAATAGAAAAGGCACAATGCCGACTTAAGTACAAGAAGACTGACTCTTCTTAATGACTATGTTTTGAACCATTCCAGTGACACTAGTTATAGATTCCGATGCTTCACTTCAGGTTTACTGTATCCCTCTGACCTTCTTATTGACGATGAAACACAGAAATTGCTTCGGAATTAAATGGAAAAGGCACAATGCCGACTTAAGTCCAAGAAGACTGACTATTCTTACTGTCTAAGTTTTGAACCATTCCTGTGACACTAGTTATAGATTCCGATGCTTCACTTCAGATTTACTGTATCCCTTGCACCTTCTTATTGACGATGAAACACAGATATTGCATCGGTATTAAGTACAAAAGGCACAATGCCGTCTTAAGTACAAAAAGACTGACCCTTCTTACTGTCTATGTTTTGAACCATTCCTGTGACACTAGTTATAGATTCCGATGCTTCACTTCAGGTTTACTGTAGTCCTCTGACCTTTTTACCGACCATGAAACACATAAATAGCATCGGAATTAAATACAAAAGGCACAATGCCGACTTAAGTACAAGAAGACTGACTCGTCGTACTGACTATGCTTTGAACCATTCCTGTGACACTAGTTATAGATTACGATGATTCACTTCAGGTTTACTGTATCCCTTGGACCTTCTTATTGACGATGAAAAACTGAAATTGCATCGGAATTAAATAGAAAAGGCACAATGCCGACTTAAGTACAAGAAGACTGACTCTTCTTAATGACTATGTTTTGAACCATTCCTGTGACACTAGTTATAGATTCCGATGCTTCACTTCAGGTTTACTGTATCCCTCTGACCTTCTTATTGACGATGAAACACAGAAATTGCATCGGAATTAAATAGACAAGGCACAATGCCGACTTAAGTACAAGAAGACTGACTATTCTTACTGTCTATGTTTTGAACCATTCCTGTGACACTAGTTGTAGATTCCGATGCTTCACTTCAGCTTTACTGTATCCCTTGGACCTTCTTATTGACGATGAAACACAGAAATTGCATCGGAATTAAATAGAAAAGGAACAATGCCGACTTAAGTACAAGAAGACTGACTCTTCTTTCTGTCTAAGTCTTGAACCATTCCTGTGACGCTGGTTACAGATTCCGATGCTTCACTTCAGGGTTACTGTATCCCTCTGACATTCTTATTGACGATGAAACACTGAAATTGCATCGGAATTAAGTAGAAAAGGTACAATGCCGACTTAAGTACAAGAAGACTGACTCTTCCTACTGCCTATGTTTTGAACCATTCCTGTGACACTAGTTGTAGATTCCGATGCTTCACTTCAGGGCTACTGTATCCCTTGGATGTTCTTATTGACGATGAAACACAGTAATTGCATCGGAATTGAATAAAAAAGGCACAATGCCGACTTAAGTACAAAAAGACTGACTCTTCCTATTGTCTATGTTTTGAACCATTCCTGTGACACTAGTTACAGATTCCGATGCTTCACTTCAGAATTACTGTATCCTTCCGACCTTCTTTTTGACGATGAAACACAGACATTGCATCGGAATTAAATACAAAAAGCACAATGATAACTTAAGTACAAGAAGACTGACTCTTCCTACTGTCTATGTTTTGAACGATTCCTGTGACATTAGTTATAGATAACGATGCTTCACTTCATTTTTACTGTATCCTTTGGACCTTCTTATTGGCGACGAAGTACAGAAATTGCATCGGAATTAAATACAAAAGGCACAATGCCGACTTATGTACAAGAAGACTGACTCTTCTTACTGACTGTTTCGAACCATTCCTGTGACACTAGTTATAGATTCCGATGCTTCACTTCAGGTTTACTGTATCCCTCTGACCATATTTTTGACAATGAAACACAGAAATTGCATCGGAATTAAATACAATAGGCACAATGCCGACTTAAGTACAAGAAGACTGACTCTTCCTACTGTCTATGTTTTGAACGGTTCCTGTGACATTATTTACTGATTCCGATGCTTCACTTCAGGTTTACTGTATCCCTATGAACTTCTTATTGACGATGAACCACAGAAATTGCATCGGAATTAAATAGAAAAGGCACAATGCCGACTTAAGTACAAGAAGACTGACTCTTCTTGCTGTCTATGTTTTGAACCATTCCTGTGACACTAGTTATAGATTCCGATGCTTCACTTCAGGTTTACTGTATCCCTTGGACCTTCTTACTGACGATGAAACACAGAAATTGCATTGGAATTAATTACAAAAGGCACAATGACGACTTAAGTACAAGAAGACTGACTCTTCGTTCTGTCTTTGTTTTGAACCATTCCTGTGACGCTAGTTACAGATTCCGATGCTTCACTTCAGGGTTACTGTATCCCTCTGACATCCTTATTGACGATGAAACACTGAAATAGCATCGGAATGGAATAGAATAGGCACAATGCTGACATAAGTACAAGAAGACTGACTCTTCCTCCTGTCTATGATTTGAACCATTCCTCTGACACTAGTTATAGATTCCGATGCTTCACTTCAGGTTTACTGTATAACTTGGACGTTCTTATTGACGATGAAACACGAAATTGCATCGGAATTAAATAGAAAAAGCACAATGCCGACTTAAGTACAAGAAGACTGACTCTTCTTACTGACTATGTTTTTAACCATTAATGTGACGCTAGTTACAGATTCCGATGCTTCACTTCAGGTTTACTGTATCCCTTGGACCTTCTTGTTGACGATAAAATACAGATATTGCATCTTAATTAAATACAAAAGGCACAATGCCGACTGAAGTACAAGAGGACTGACTCTTCCTACTGTCTATGTTTTGAACCATTCCTGTGACACTAGTTATAGATTCCGATGCTTCATTTCAGGTTTACTGTATCCCTTGGATCTTCTTATTGACGATGGAACACAGATAGTGCATCGGAAATAAATAGAAGAGGCACAATGCCGACTTAAGTACAAGACGGCTGTCTCTTCCTACTGTCTATGTTTTGAACCATTCCTGTGACACTAGTTATAGATTCCGATGCTTCACTTCAGGTTTACTGTATCCCTCTGACCTTCTTTTTGACGATGAAACACAGAAATTGCATCGGAATTAAATACAAAAAGCACAATGCCGACTTAAGTACAAGAAGACTGACTCTTCCTACTGTCTATGTTTTGAACGATTCCTGCGACATTAGTTATAGATTCCGAAACTTCACTTCAGGTTTACTGTATCCTTTTGACCTACTTATTGCCGATGAAACACAGAAATTGCATCGGAATTAAATAGAAAAGGCACAATGCCGACTTAAGTACAATAAGACTGACTCTTCCAACTGTCTATGTTTTGAACCATTCCTGTGACACTAGTTATAGATTCCGATGCTTCTCTTCAGGTTTACTGTATCCCTCTGACCTTCTTATTGCCGATGAAACACAGAAATTGCATCGGAATTAAATACAAAAGGCACAATGCCGACTTAAGTACAAGAAGACTGACTCTTCTTACTGACTGTTTTGAACCATACCTGTGACACTTGTTATAGATTCCGATGCTTCACTTCAGGTTTACTGTATCCCTCTGACCTTCTTATTGACGATGAAACACAGAAATTGCATCGGAATTAAATATAAAAGGCACAATGCCGACTTAAGTACAAGAAGACTGAATCTTCGTACTGACTATGTTTTGAACAATTCCTGTGACACTAGTTATAGATTACGATGATTCACTTCAGGATTACTGTATCCCTTGGACCTTCTTATTGACGATGAAAAACAGAAATTGCATCGGAATTAAATTGAAAAGGCACAATGCCGACTTAAGTACAAGAAGACTGACTCTTCTTACTGACTATGTTTGGAACCATACCGGTGACACTAGTTATAGATTCCGATGCCTCACTTCAGGTTTACTGTATCCCTCTGACCTTCTTATTGACGGTGAAACACATATATTGCATCGGAATTAAATAGAAAAGGCACAATGCCGACTGAAGTACAAGTAGACTGACTCTTCTTACTGACTATGTTTTGAACCATTCCTGTGACACTAGTTATGGATTCCGTTGCTTCACTTCATGTTTACTGTATCCCTCTGACCTTCTTATTGACGATGAAACACAGAAATTGCATCGGAATTAAATGGAAAAGGCACAATGCCGGCTTAAGTACTAGAAGACTGACTCTTCTTACTGTCTATGTTTTGGACCATTCCTGTGACACTAGTTATAGATTCCGATGCTTCACTTCAGGATTACTGTATCCTTTGTACCCTCTTATTGACGATGAAACACAGAAATTGCAACGGAATTAAGTACAAAAGGCACAATGCCGTCTTAAGTACAAGAAGACTGACTCTTATTTCTGTCTATGTTTTGAACCATTCCTGTGACGCTAGTTACAGATTCCGATTCTTCACTTCAGGGTTACTGTATCCCTCTGACATTCTTATTGACGATGAAACACTGAAATAGCATCGGAATTGAATAGAAAAGGCACAATGCCGACTTAAGTACAAGAAGACTGACTCTTCCTACTGTCTATGATTTGAACCATTCCTGTGACACTAGTTATAGATTCCGATGCTTCACTTCAGGTTTACTGTATCCCTTGGACGTTCTTATTGACGATGAAACACGAAATTGCATCGGAATTAAATAGAAAAGGCACAATGCCGACTTAAGTAAAAGATGACTGACTCTTCTTACTGACTATGTTTTGAACCATTAATGTGACGCTAGTTACAGATTCCGATGCTTCACTTTAGGTTTACTGTATCCCTTGGACCTTCTTGTTGACGATGAAACACATATGTTGCATCTTAATTAAATACAAAAGGCACAATGCCGACGTAAGTACAAGAGGACTGACTCTTCCAACTGTCTATGTTTTGAACCATTCCTGTGACACTAGTTATAGATTCCGATGCTTCATTTCAGGTTTACTGTATCCCTTGGTTCTTCTTATTGACGATGAAACACAGAAATTGCATCGGAATTAAATACAAAAGGCACAATGCCGACTTAAGTACAAGAAGACTGACTCTTCTTACTGACTGTTTTGAACCATACCTGTGACACTTGTTATAGATTCCGATGCCTCACTTCAGGTTTACTGTATCCCTCTGACCTTCTTATCGACGATGAAATACAGAAATTGCATCGGAATTAAATTCAAAAGGCACAATGCCGACTTTAGTACAAGATGACTGAATCTTCGTACTGACTATGTTTTGAACCATTCCTGTGACACTACTTATAGATTACGATGATTCACATCAGGATTACTGTATCCCTTGGACCTTCTTATTGACGATGAAACGCAGAAATTGCATCGGAATTAAATAGAAGAGGCACAATGCCGACTTAAGTACAAGAAGACTGACTCTTCTTACTGACTATGTTTGGAACCATTCCGGTGACACTAGTTATAGATTCCGATGCCTCACTTCAGGTTTACTGTATTCCTCTGACCTTCTTATTGACGATGAAACACAGATATTGCATCGGAATTAAATAGAAAAGGCACAATGCCGACTGAAGTACAAGTAGACTGACTCTTCTTACTGACTATGTTTTGAACCATTCCTGTGACACTAGTTATGGATTCCGATGCTTCACTTCATGTTTACTGTATCCCTCTGACCTTCTTATTGACGATGAAACACAGATATTGCATCGGAATTAAATAGAAAAGGCACAATGCCGACTTAATTACAAGAAGACTGACTCTTCTTACTGTCAATGTTTTGAATCATTCCTGTGACACTAGTTATAGATTCCGATGCTTCACTTCAGGTTTACTGTATACCTTGCACGTTCTTATTGACGATGAAACACAGAAATTGCATCGGAATTAAATAGAAAAGGCACAAAGCCGACTTAAGAACAAGAAAACTGACCCTTCTTACTGACTATGTTTTGAACCATTCCTGTGACACTAGTTACAGATTCCGATGCTTCACTTCAGGTTTACGGTATCCCTCTGACCTTCTTTTAACGATGAAACACAGAAATTGCATCGGAATTAAATACAAAAGGCACAATGCCGACTTAAGAACAAGAAGACTGACTCTTCCTACTGTCTATGCTTTGAACGATTCCTGTGACATTAGTCATTGATTCCGATGCTTCACTTCAGGTTTACTGTATCCTTTGGACCTTCTAATTGGCGACGAAATGCAGAAATAGCTTCGGAATTAAATACAAAAGGCACAATGCCGACTTAAGTACAAGAAGACTGACTCTTCTTCCTGACTGTTTTGAACCATTCCTGTGACACTAGTTATAGATTCCGATGCTTCACTTCAGGTTTACTGTATGCCTTGGACCTTCTTATTGACGATGAAACACAGAAATTGCATCGGAATTAAATAGAAAAGGAACAATGCCGACTGAAGTACAAGAAGACTGACTCTTCTTTCTGTCTATGTTTTGAACCATTCCTGTGACGCTAGTTACAGATTCCGATGCTTCACTTCAGGGTTACTGTATCCCTCTAACATTCTTATTGACGATGAAACACTGAAATTGCATCGGAATTAAATAGAAAAGGTACAATGCCGACTTAAGTACAAGAAGACTGACTCTTCCTACTGTCTATGTTTTGAACGATTCCAGTGACATTAGTTATAGATTCCGATGCTTCACTTCAGGTTTACTGTTTCCTTTGGACTTTCTTATTGGCGACGAAATACAGAAATTGCATTGGAATTAAATAGAAAAGTCACATTGCCGACTTAAGTACAAGAGGACTGACTCTTCTTACTGACTGTTTTGAACCATTCCTGTGCCACTAGTTATAGTTTCCGATGCTTCACTTCTGAATTACTGTATTCCTCTAACCTTCTTATTGACGATGAAGCACAGAAATTGCATCAGAATTAAATAGAAAAGGCACAATGCCGACTTCAGTACAAGAAGACTGACGCTTCTTACTGAATATGTTTGGAACCATTCCTGTGACACTAGTTATAGATTCCGATGCTTCACTACAGGTTTACTGTATCCCTTGGACCTTCTTATTGACGATGAAACACAGAAATTGCATCGGAATTAAATAGAAAAGGCACAATGCCGACTTAAGTACTAGAAGACTGACTCTTCTTTCTGTCTATGTTTGAACCATTCTTGTGACGCTAGTTACAGATTGCGATGCTTCACTTCAGGGTTACTGTATCCCTCTGAATTTCTTATTGACGATGAAACACTGAAATTGCATCGGAATTAAATAGAAAAGGCACAATGCCGACTTAAGTACAAGAAGACTGACTCTACTTTCTGTCTTTGTTTGAACCATTCCTGTGACGCTAGTTGCAGATTAAGATGCTTTACTTCAGGGTTAGTGTATCCCTCTGACATTCTTATTGACGATGAAACACTGAAATTGCATCTGAATTAAATAGAAAAGGTACAATGTCGACTTAGGTACAAGAAGACTGACTCTTCCTACTGTCTATGATTTGAACCATTCCTGTGACACTAGTTATAGATTCCGATGCTTCACTTCATGTTTACTGTATCCGTTGGACCTTCTTATTGACGATGAAACACAGAAATTTCATCGGAATTAAATACAAAAGGCACAATGCCGACTTAAGTACAAGAAGACTGACTCTTCTTACTGTCTATGTTTTGAACGATTCCTGTGACATTAGTTGTCGTTTCCGATGCTTCACTTCAGGTTTACTGTTTCCTTTGGACATTCTTATTGGCGACGAAATACAGAAATTGCATTGGAATTAAATAGAAAAGGCACATTGCCGACTTAATTACAAGAGGACTGAATCTTCCTACTGTCTATGTTTTGAACCATTCCTGTGACACTAATTATAGATTCCGAGGCTTCACTTCTGGTATACTGTATCCCTAGGACCTTCTTATTGACGAAGAAACACAGATAATGCATCGGAATTAAATACAAAAGGCACAATGCCGACTTAAGTACAAGAAGACTGGCTCTTATTACTGTCTATGTTTTGAACCATTCCTGTGACACTAGTTATAGATTCCGATGCTTCACTTCAGGTTTACTGTATCCCTTGCACCTTCTTATTGACGATGAAACACAGATATTGCATCGGAATTAAATACAAAAGGCACAATGCCGACTTAAGTACAAGAAGACTGACCCTTCTTACTGTCTATGTTTTGAACCATTCCTGTGACACTAGTTATAGATGCCGATGCTTCACTTCAGGTTTACTGTATCCCTCTGACCTTCTTATTGAACATGAAACATAGAAATAGCATCGGAATTAATTACAAAAGGCACAATGACGACTTAAGTACAAGAAGACTTACTCTTCGTACTGACTATGTTCTGAACCATTCCTGTGACACTAGTTACAGATTACGATGATTCACTTCAGGTTTACTGTATCCCTTGGACCTTCTTATTGACGATGAAACACAGAAATTGCATCGGAATTAAATAGAAAAGGCACAATGCTGACTTAAGAACAAGAAGACTGACTCTTCTTACTGACTATGTTTGGAACCATTCCTGTGACACTAGTTATAGATTCCGATGCCTCACTTCAGGTTTACTGCATCCCTCTTACCTTCTTATTGACAATGAAACACAGATATTGCATCGGAATTAAATTGTAAAGGCACAATGCCGACTTAAGTACAAGAAGACCGACTCATCCTACTGTCTATGTTTTGAACCATTCCTGTGACACTAGTTATTGATTCCGATACTTCACTTCAGGTTTACTGTATCCCTTGGACCTTCTTATTGACGATGAAACACAGAAATTGCATCGGAATTAAATAGAAAAGGCACAATGCCGACTTAAGTACAAGAAGACTGACTCTTCTTACTGACTATGTTTTGACCCATTCCTATGACGCTAGTTACAGATTCCGATGCTTCACTTGAGGTTTACTGTATCCCTTGGACCTTCTTATTTACGATGAAACACAGAAATTGCATCGGAGTTAAATACAAAAGGCACAATGCTGACTTAAGTACAAGAAGACTGACTCTTCGTACTGTCTATGTTATGAACGATTCCTGTGACGCTAGTTACAGATTCCGATGCATCACTTCAGGGTTACTGTATCCCTCTGACATTCTTATTGACGATGAAACACTGAAATAGCATCGGAATTGAATAGAAACGGCACAATGCCGACTTAAGTACAAGAAGACTGACTCTTCCTACTGTCAATGATTTGAACCATTCCTCTGACACTAGTTATAGATTCCGATGCTTCACTTCAGGTTTACTGTATCCCTTGGACGTTCTTATTGACGATGAAACACGAAATTGCATCGGAATTAAATAGAAAAAGCACAATGCCGACTTAAGTACAAGAAGACTGACTCTTCTTACTGACTATGTTTTTAACCATTAATGTGACGCTAGTTACAGATTCCGATGCTGCAATTCAGGTTTACTGTATCCCTTGGACCTTCTTGTTGACGATGAAATACAGATATTGCATCTTAATTAAATACAAAAGGCACAATGCCGACTTAAGTACAAGAGGACTGACTCTTCCTACTGTCTATGTTTTGAACCATTCCTGTGACACTAGTTATAGATTCCGATGCTTCATTTCAGGTTTACTGTATCCCTTGGATCTCCTTATTGACGATGGAACACAGATAGTGCATCGGAAATAAATAGAAGAGGCACTATGCCGACTTAAGTACAAGAAGGCTGTCTCTTCCTACTGTCTATGATTTGAACCATTCCTGTGACACTAGTTATAGATTCCGATGCTTCACTTCAGGTTTACTGTATCCCTCTGACCTTCTTTGTGACGATGAAACACAGAAATTGCATCGGAATTAAATACAAAAAGCACAATGCCGACTTATGTACAAGAAGACTGACTCTTCCTACTGTCTATGTTTTGAACGATTCCTGTGACATTAGTTATAGATTCCGAAACTTCACTTCAGGTTTACTGTTTCCTTTGGACCTTCTTATTGCCGATGAAACACAGAAATGGCATCGGAATTAAATAGAAAAGGCACAATGCCGACTTAAGTACAAGAAGACTGACTCTTCCTACTGTCTATGTTTTGAACCATTCCTGTGACACTAGTTATAGATTCCGATGCTTCACTTCAGGTTTACTGTATTCCTCTGACCTTCTTATTGACGATGAAACACAGAAACTGCATCGGGAATAAATACAAAAGGCACAATGCCGACTTAAGTACAAGAAGACTGACTCTTCTTACTGACTGTTTTGAACCATACCTGTGACACTTGTTATAGATTCCGATGCTTCACTTCAGGTTAACTGTATCCCTCTGACCTTCTTATTGACGATGAAACACAGAAATTGCATCGGAATTAAATATAAAAGGCACAATGCCGACTTAAGTACAAGAAGACTGAATCTTCGTACTGACTATGTTTTGAACCATTCCTGTGACACTAGTTATAGGTTACGATGATTCACTTCAGGATTACTGTATCCCTTGGACCTTCTTATTGACGATGAAACACAGAAATTGCATCGGAATTAAATAGAAAAGGCACAATGCCGACTTAAGTACAAGAAGACTGAATATTCTTACTGACTATGTTTGGAACCACACCGGTGACACTAGTTATAGATTCCGATGCCTCACTTCAGGTTTACTGTATCCCTCTGACCTTCTTATTGACGAATAAACACAGATATTGCATCGGAATTAAATAGAAAAGGCACAATGCCGACTAAAGCACTAGAAGACTGACTCTTATAGCTGACTATGTTTTGAACCATTCCTGTGACACTAGTTATGGATTCCGATGCTTCACTTCATGTTTACTGTATCCCTCTGACCTTCTTATTGACGATGAAACACAGATATTGCATCGGAATTAAATAGAAAAGGCACAATGCCGGCTTAAGTACAAGAAGACTGACTCTTCTTACTGTCTATGTTTTGGACCATTCCTGTGACACTAGTTATAGATGCCGATGCTTCACTTCAGGTTTACTGTATCCTTTGTACCCTCTTATTGACGATGAAACACAGAAATTGCAACGGAATTAAATACAAAAGGCACAATGGCGACTTAAGTATAAGAATACTGACTCTTCTTTCTGTCTATGTTTTGAACCATTCCTGTGACGCTAGTTACAGATTACGATTCTTCACTTCAGGGTTACTGTATCCCTCTGACATTCTTATTGACGATGAAACACTGAAATAGCATCGGAATTGAATAGAAAAGGCACAATGCCGACTTAAGTACAAGAAGACTGACTCTTCCTACTGTCTATGATTTGAACCATTCCTGTGACACTAGTTATAGATTCCGATGCTTCACTTCAGGTTTACTGTATCCCTTGGACGTTCTTATTGACGATGAAACTCGAAATTGCATCGGAATTAAATAGAAAAGGCACAATGCCGACTTAAGTACAAGGAGACTGACTCTTCTTACTGACTATGTTTTGAACCATTAATGTGACGCTAGTTACAGATTCCGATGCTTCACTTCAGGTTCACTGTATCCCTTGGACCTTCTTGTTGACGATGAAACACAGATATTGCACCTTAATTAAATACAAAATGCAAAATGCCGACTTAAGTACAAGAGGACTGACTCTTCCATCTATCTATGTTTTGAACCATTCCTGTGACACTAGTTATGGATTCCGATGCTTCATTTCAGGTTTACTGTATCCCTTGGATCTTCTTATTGACGATGAAACACAGAAATTGCATCCGAATTAAATACAAAAGGCACAATGCCGACTTAAGTACAAGAAGACTGACTCTTCTTACTGACTATGTTTTGAACCATTCCTGTGACACTAGTTATGGATTCAGATGCTTCAATTCATGTTTACTGTATCCCTCTGACCTTCTTATTGACGATGAAACACAGAAATTGCATCGGAATTAAATAGAAAAGGCACAATGCCGACTTAATTACAAGAAGACTGACTCTTCTCACTGTCTATGTTTGGAACCATTCCTGTGACACTAGTTATAGATTCCGATGCTTCACTTCAGGTTTACTATATCCCTTGGACCCTCTTATTGACGATGAAACACAGAAATTGCAACGGAATTAAATACAAAAGGCACAATGCCGACTTATGTACAAGAAGACTGACTCTTCTTTCTGTCTATGTTTTGAACCATTCCTGTGACGCTAGTTACAGATTCCGATGCTTCACTTCAGGGTTACTGTATCCCTCTGACACTCTTATTGACGATGAAACACAGAAATTGCATCGGAATTAAATAGAAAAGGCACAATGCCGACTTAAGAACAAGAAGACTGACCCTTCTTACTGACTATGTTTTGAACCATTCCTGTGACACTAGTTACAGATTCCGAAGCTTCACTTCAGGTTTACGGTTTCCCTCTGACCTTCTTTTAACGATGACACACAGAAATTGCATCGGAATTAAATACAAAAGGCACAATGCCGACTTAAGAACAAGAAGACTGACTCTTCCTACTGTCTATGCTTTGAACGATTCCTGTGACATTAGTCATTGATTCCGATGCTTCACTTCAGGTTTACTGTATCCTTTGGACCTTCTAATTGGCGACGAAATGCAGAAATAGCTTCGGAATTAAATACAAAAGGCACAATGCCGACTTAAGTACAAGAAGACTGACTCTTCCTACTGTCTATGTTTTGAACCATTCCTGTGACACTAGTTATAGATTCCGATGCTTCACTTCAGGTTTACTGTATTCCTCTGACCTTCTTATTGACGATGAAACACAGAAACTGCATCGGGAATAAATACAAAAGGCACAATGCCGACTTAAGTACAAGAAGACTGACTCTTCTTACTGACTGTTTTGAACCATACCTGTGACACTTGTTATAGATTCCGATGCTTCACTTCAGGTTAACTGTATCCCTCTGACCTTCTTATTGACGATGAAACACAGAAATTGCATCGGAATTAAATATAAAAGGCACAATGCCGACTTAAGTACAAGAAGACTGAATCTTCGTACTGACTATGTTTTGAACCATTCCTGTGACACTAGTTATAGGTTACGATGATTCACTTCAGGATTACTGTATCCCTTGGACCTTCTTATTGACGATGAAACACAGAAATTGCATCGGAATTAAATAGAAAAGGCACAATGCCGACTTAAGTACAAGAAGACTGAATATTCTTACTGACTATGTTTGGAACCACACCGGTGACACTAGTTATAGATTCCGATGCCTCACTTCAGGTTTACTGTATCCCTCTGACCTTCTTATTGACGAATAAACACAGATATTGCATCGGAATTAAATAGAAAAGGCACAATGCCGACTAAAGCACTAGAAGACTGACTCTTATAGCTGACTATGTTTTGAACCATTCCTGTGACACTAGTTATGGATTCCGATGCTTCACTTCATGTTTACTGTATCCCTCTGACCTTCTTATTGACGATGAAACACAGATATTGCATCGGAATTAAATAGAAAAGGCACAATGCCGGCTTAAGTACAAGAAGACTGACTCTTCTTACTGTCTATGTTTTGGACCATTCCTGTGACACTAGTTATAGATGCCGATGCTTCACTTCAGGTTTACTGTATCCTTTGTACCCTCTTATTGACGATGAAACACAGAAATTGCAACGGAATTAAATACAAAAGGCACAATGGCGACTTAAGTATAAGAATACTGACTCTTCTTTCTGTCTATGTTTTGAACCATTCCTGTGACGCTAGTTACAGATTACGATTCTTCGCTTCAGGGTTACTGTATCCCTCTGACATTCTTATTGACGATGAAACACTGAAATAGCATCGGAATTGAATAGAAAAGGCACAATGCCGACTTAAGTACAAGAAGACTGACTCTTCCTACTGTCTATGATTTGAACCATTCCTGTGACACTAGTTATAGATTCCGATGCTTCACTTCAGGTTTACTGTATCCCTTGGACGTTCTTATTGACGATGAAACTCGAAATTGCATCGGAATTAAATAGAAAAGGCACAATGCCGACTTAAGTACAAGGAGACTGACTCTTCTTACTGACTATGTTTTGAACCATTAATGTGACGCTAGTTACAGATTCCGATGCTTCACTTCAGGTTCACTGTATCCCTTGGACCTTCTTGTTGACGATGAAACACAGATATTGCACCTTAATTAAATACAAAATGCAAAATGCCGACTTAAGTACAAGAGGACTGACTCTTCCATCTATCTATGTTTTGAACCATTCCTGTGACACTAGTTATGGATTCCGATGCTTCATTTCAGGTTTACTGTATCCCTTGGATCTTCTTATTGACGATGAAACACAGAAATTGCATCCGAATTAAATACAAAAGGCACAATGCCGACTTAAGTACAAGAAGACTGACTCTTCTTACTGACTATGTTTTGAACCATTCCTGTGACACTAGTTATGGATTCAGATGCTTCAATTCATGTTTACTGTATCCCTCTGACCTTCTTATTGACGATGAAACACAGAAATTGCATCGGAATTAAATAGAAAAGGCACAATGCCGACTTAATTACAAGAAGACTGACTCTTCTCACTGTCTATGTTTGGAACCATTCCTGTGACACTAGTTATAGATTCCGATGCTTCACTTCAGGTTTACTATATCCCTTGGACCCTCTTATTGACGATGAAACACAGAAATTGCAACGGAATTAAATACAAAAGGCACAATGCCGACTTATGTACAAGAAGACTGACTCTTCTTTCTGTCTATGTTTTGAACCATTCCTGTGACGCTAGTTACAGATTCCGATGCTTCACTTCAGGGTTACTGTATCCCTCTGACACTCTTATTGACGATGAAACACAGAAATTGCATCGGAATTAAATAGAAAAGGCACAATGCCGACTTAAGAACAAGAAGACTGACCCTTCTTACTGACTATGTTTTGAACCATTCCTGTGACACTAGTTACAGATTCCGAAGCTTCACTTCAGGTTTACGGTTTCCCTCTGACCTTCTTTTAACGATGACACACAGAAATTGCATCGGAATTAAATACAAAAGGCACAATGCCGACTTAAGAACAAGAAGACTGACTCTTCCTACTGTCTATGCTTTGAACGATTCCTGTGACATTAGTCATTGATTCCGATGCTTCACTTCAGGTTTACTGTATCCTTTGGACCTTCTAATTGGCGACGAAATGCAGAAATAGCTTCGGAATTAAATACAAAAGGCACAATGCCGACTTAAGTACAAGAAGACTGACTCTTCTTACTGACTGTTTTGAACCATTCCTGTGACACTTGTTATAGATTCCGATGCTTCACTTCAGATTTACTGTATCCCTCTGAACTTCTTATTGACGATGAAACACAGATATTGCATCGGTATTAAGTACAAAAGGCACAATGCCGACTTAAGTACAAGAAGACTGACCCTTCTTATTGTCTACGTTTTGAACCATTCCTGTGACACTAGTTATAGATTACGATCATTCACTTCAGGTGTACTGTATCCCTTGGACCTTCTTATTGACGATGAAACACAGAAATTGCATCGGAATTAAATAGAAAAGGCACAATGCCGAATTAAGTACAAGAAGACTGACTCTTCTTACTGTCTATGATTTGAACCATTCCTGTGACACTAGTTATAGATTCCGATGCTTCACTTCAGTTTTACTGTATCCCTTGGACCTTCTTATTGACGATGAAACACAGATATTGCATCGGAATTAAATAGAAAAGGAACAATGCCGACTGAAGTACAAGAAGACTGACTCTTCTTTCTGTCTATGTTTTGAACCATTCCTGTGACGCTAGTTACAGATTCCGATGCTTCACTTCAGGGTTACTGTATCCCTCTAACATTCTTATTGACGATGAAACACTGAAATTGCATTGGAATTAAATAGAAAAGATACAATGCCGACTTAAGTACAAGAAGACTGACTCTTCCTACTGTCTATGATTTGAACCATTCCTGTGACACGAGTTATAGATTCCGATGCTTCACTTCAGGGTTACTGTATCCCTTGGACGTTCATATTGACGATGAAACACAGATATTGCATCGGAATTAAACAGAAAAGGCACAATGCCGTCTTCAGTACAAGAAGACTGACTCTTCCTACTGTCTATGTTTTGAACGATTCCAGTGACATTAGTTATAGATTCCGATGCTTCACTTCAGGTTTACTGTTTCCTTTGGACTTTCTTATTGGCGACGAAATACAAAAATTGCATTGGAATTCAATAGAAAAATCACATTGCCGACTTAAGTACAAGAGGACTGACTCTTCTTACTGACTGTTTTGAACCATTCCTGTGCCACTAGTTATAGATTCCGATGCTTCACTTCATGTTTACTGTATCCCTTGGACCTTCTTATTGACGATGAAACACAGAAATTGCATCGGATTTAAATACAAAAGGCACAATGCCGACTTAAGTACAAGAAGTCTGACTCTTCCTACTGTCTATGATTTGAACGATTCCTGTGACATTAGTTATAGATTCCGATGCTTCACTTCAGGTTTACTGTTTCCTTTGGACCTTCTTATTGGCGACGAAATACAGAAATTGCATTGGAATTAAATAGAAAAGGCACATTGCCGACTTAAGTACAAGAAGACTGACTCTTCTTTCTGTTTTTGTTTGAACCATTCCAGTGACGCTAGTTACAGATTCAGATGATTTACTTCAGTGTTACTGTATCCCTCTGACATTCTTTTTGACGATGAAACACTGAAATTGCATCTGAATTAAATAGAAAAGGTACAATGCCGACTTAAGTACAAGAAGACTGACTCTTCCTACTGTCTATGATTTGAACCATTCCTGTGACACTAGTTATAGATTCCGATGCTTCACTTCATGTTTACTGTATCCGTTGGACCTTCTTATTGACGATGAAACACAGAAATTGCATCGGAATTAAATACAAAAGGCGCAATGCCGACTTAAGTACAAGAAGACTGAATCTACCTACTGTCTATGTTTTGAACCATTCCTGTGACACTAGTTATAGGTTCCGAGGCTTCACTTCTGGTTTACTGTATCCCTTGAACCTTCTAATTGACGATGAAACACAGATAATGCATCGGATGTAAATAGAAAAGGCACAATGCCGACTTAAGTACAAGAAGACTGACTCTTCTTACTGTCTATGTTTGAACCATTCCTGTGACACTAGTTATAGATTCCGATGCTTCACTTCAGGTTTACTGTATCCCTTGCACCTTCTTATTGACGATGAAACACAGAAATTGCATCGGAATTAAATAGAAAAGGCACAATGCCGACTTAAGTACAAGAAGATTGACTTTTCTTACTGACTGTTTTGAACCATTCCTGTGACACTAGTTATAAATTCCGATGCTTCACTTCAGGTTTACTGTATCCCTCTGACCTTCTTATTGACGATGAAACACAGAAATTGCATAGGAATTAAATACAAAAGACACAATGCCGTCTTAAGTACAAGAAGACCGACTCTTCTTACTGACTATATTTTGAACAATTCCTGTGACACTAGTTATAGATTCCGATGCTTCACTTCAGGTTTACTGTATCCCTCTGACCTTCTTATTGACGATGAAACACAGAAATTGCATCGGAAATAAATAGAAAAGGCACAATGCCGACCTAAGTACAAGAAGACTGACTCCTCTTACTGTCTATGTTTTGAACCATTCCTGTGACGCTAGTTACAGATTCCGATGCTTCACTTCAGGGTTACTGTATCCCTCTGATATTCTTATTGACGATGAAACACTGAAATTGCGATCGGAATTAAATAGAAAAGGTAGAATGCCGGCTTTAGTACAAGAAGACTGACTCTTCCTACTGTCTATGTTTTGAACGATTCCTGTGACATTAGTTATAGATTCCGATGCTTCACTTCAGGTTTACTGTATCCTTGGACATTCTTATTGACGATGAAACACAGATATTGCATCGGAATTAAATACAAAAGGCACAATGCCGACTTAAGTACAAGAAGACAGTATCTTCTTACTGACTATGTTTTGAACCATTCCTGTGACACTACTTATAGATTCCGATGCTTCACTTCAGGGTTACTGTATCCCTCTGACATTCTTATTGACGATGAAACACTGAAATTGCATCGGAATTAAATAGAAAAGGTACAATGCCGACTTAAGTACAAGAAGACTGACTCATCCTACTGTCTATGTTTTGAACCATTCCTGTGACACTAGTTATAGATTCCGATGCTTCACTTCAGGTTTACTGTATCCCTTGGACCTTCTTATAGACGATGAATCTTAGATATTGCATCGGAATTAAATACAAAAGGCACAATGCCGACTTAAGTACAAAAAGACTGACTCTTCCTACTGTCTATGATTTGAACCATTCCTGTGACACTAGTTACAGATTCCGATGCTTCACTTCAGGTTTACTGTATCCCTCTGACCTTCGTTTTGACGATGAAGCACAGAAATTGCATCGGAGTTAAATACAAATGCACAATGCTGACTTAAGTACAAGTAGACTGACTCTTCCTACTATGTTTTGAACGATTCCTGTGACATTAGTAATAGATTCCGATGCTTCACTTCAGGTTTACTGGATCCTTTGGACCTTCTTATTGGCGACGAAGTACAGAAATTGCATCGGAATGAAATACAAAAGGCACAATGCCGACTTAAGTACAAGAAGATTGACTCTTCTTACTGACTGTTTTGAACCATTCCTGTGACACTAGTTTTAGATTCCGATGCTTCACTTCAGGTTGACTGTATCCCTCTGACCTTCTTATTGACGTTGCAACACAGAAATTGCATCGGAATTAAATACAAAAAAGGCACAACGCCGAGTTAAGTACAAGAAGACCGACTCTTCTTACTGACTATGTTTTGAACAATTCCTGTGACACTAGTTATAGATTCCGATGCTTCACTTCAGGTTTACTGTATCCCTCTGACCTTCTTATTGACGATGAAACACAGAAATTGCATCGGAATTAAATAGAAAAGGCACAATGCCGACTTAAGTACAAGAACACTGACTCCTCTTACTGTCTATGTTTGAACCATTCCTGTGACACTAGTTATAGATTCCGATGCTTCACTTCAGGTTTACTGTATCCCTTGGACCTTCTTATTGACGATGAAACACAGAAATTGCTTCGGAATTAAATAGAAAAGGCACAATGCCGACTTAAGTACAAGAAGACTGACTCTTCTTTCTGTCTATGTTTTGAACCATTCCTGTGACGCTAGTTACAGATTCCGATGCTTCACTTCAGGGTTACTGTATCCATCTGACATTCTTGTTGACGATGAAATACTGAAATTGCATCGGAATTAAATAGAAAAGTTACAATGCCGACTTAAGTACAAGAAGACTGACTCTTCCTACTGTCTATGTTTTGAACAATTCCTGTGACACTAGTTATAGATTCCGATGCTTCACTTCATGTTTACTGCATCCCTTGGACCTTCTTATTGGCGATGAAACACAGAAATTGCATCGGAATTAAATACAAAAGGCACAATGCCGACTTAAGTACAAGAAGACTGACTCTTCCCACTGTCTATGATTTGAACGATTCCTGTGACGTTAGTTATAGATTCCGATGCTTCACTTCAGGTTTACTGTATCCCTTGGACCTTCTTATTGACGATGAAACACAGATATTGCATCGAAATTAAATACAAAATGCACAATGACGACTTAAGTACAAGAAGATTGACTCTTCTTACTGACTGTTTTGAACCATACCTGTGACACTAGTTATAGATTCCGATGCTTCACTGCAGGTTTACTGTATCCCCCTGACCTTCTTATTGACGATGAAACACAGACATTGCATCGGAATTAAATAGAAAAGGTACAATGCCAACTTAACTACAAGAAGACTGACTCATCCTACTGTCTATGTTTGAACCATTCCTGTGACACTAGTTATAGATTCCGATGCTTCACTTCAGGTTTACTGTATCCCTCAGACCTTCTTATTGACGATGAAACACAGAAATTGCATCGGAATTTAACAGAAAAGGCACAATGCCGACTTAAGTACAAGAAGACTGACTCCTCTAACTGACTGTGTTTTGAACCATTCCTGTGACGCTAGTTACAGATTCCGATGCTTCACTTCAGGTTTACTGTATCCCTTGGACCTTCTTATTGACGATGAAACACAGATATTGCATCGGAATTAAATACAAAAGGCACAATGCCGACTTAAGTACAAAAAGACTGACTCTTCCTACTGTCTATGATTTTAACCATTCCGATGCTTCACTTCAGGTTTACTGTATCCCTGTGTCCTTCGTTTTGACGATGAAACACAGAAATTGCATCGGAATGAAATACAGAAGGCACAATGCCGACTTAAGTAACAGAAGACTGACTCTTCCTACTGTCTATGTTTTGAACGATTCCTGTGACATTTGTTATTGATTCCGATGCTTCACTTCAGGTTTACTTTATCCTTTGGACCTTCTTATTGGCGACGAAGTACAGAAATTGCATCGGAATAAATACAAAAGGCACAATGCCGACTTTAGTACAAGAAGACTAACCCTTCTTACTGTCTATGTTTTGAACCTATCCTGTGACACTAGTTATAGATTCCGATGCTTCACTTCAGGTTTACTTTATCCCTAGGACCTTCTTATTGACGATGAAACACAGAAATTGCATCGGAATTAAATAGAAAAGGCACAATGCCGACTTAAGCACAAGAAGACTGACTCTTCTTACTGACTATGTTTTGAACCATACCTGTGACACTAGTTATAGATTCCGATGCTTCACTTCAGGTTTACTGTATCCCTTGCACCGTCGTATCGACGGTGAAACACAGATATTGCATCGGAATTAAATACAAAAGGCACAATGCCGACTTAAGTACAAGAAGACTGACTCTTCTTATTGACTATGTTTTGAACCATTCCTGTGACACTAGTTACAGATTCCGATGCTTCACTTCAGGTTTACTCTATCCCTAGGACCCTTTTATTGGCGATGAAACACAGAATTTGCATCGGAACTAAATACATAAGGCACAATGCCGACTTAAGTACAAAAAGACTGACTCTTCCTACTGTCTATGTATGAACGATTCCTGTGACATTAGTTATAGATTCCGATGCTTCACTTCAGATTTACTATATCTTTTGGACCTTCTTATTGGCGACGAAATACAGAAATTGCATTGGAATTAAATAGAGAAAGCACATTGCCGACTTAAGTACAAGAAGACTGACTCTTTTTACTGCCTATGTTTTGAACCATTCCTGTGACTCTAGTTATAGATTCCGATGCTTCACTTTAGGTTTACAGTAACTCTTGGACCTTCTTATTGACGAAGAACACAGAAATTGCATCGGAATTAGTTAGAAAAGGCACAATGCCGACTTAAGTACAAGAAGACTGACTCTTCCTACTGTCTAAGTTTTGAACCATTCTTGTGACACTAGTTATAGATTCCGATAATTCACTTCAGGTTCACTGTATCGCTCTGACCGTCTTTTTGACGAAAAAACACAGAAATTGCATCGGAATTAAATCCAAAAGGCACAATGCCGACTTAAGTACAAGAAGACTGACTCTTCTTATTGACTATGTTTTGAACCATTCCTGTGACACTAGTTATAGATTCCGATGCTTCACTTCAGGTTTACTCTATCCCTAGGACCTTTTTATTGACGATGAAACACAGAATTTGTATCGGAACTAAATACAAAAGGCACAATGCCGACTTAAGTACAAGAAGACTGACTCTTCTTATTGACTATGTTTTGAACCATTCCTGTGACACTAGTTATAGATTCCGATGCTTCACTTCAGGTTTACTATATCCTTTGGACTTTCTTATTGGCGACGAAATACAGTAATTGCATTGGAATTAAATAGAAAAGGCACATTGCCGACGTAAGTACAAGAAGCCTGACTCTTATTACTGTCTATGTGTTGAACCTTTTCTGTGACGATAGTTATAGATTCCGATGCTACACTTCAGGTTTACTGTATCGCTTGGATCTTCTTATTGACGATGAAACACAGAAAATGCATCGGAATTAAAAACAAAAGGCACATTGCCGACGTAAGTACGAGATGATTGACTCTTCTTACTGACTGTTTTGAACCATTCCTGTGACACTAGTTACAGATTCCGATGCTTCACTCCAGGTTTTCTGTATCCCTTGCACCCTCTTATTGACGATGATACACAGATACTGCATCGGAATTAAATACAAAAGGCACAATGCCGACTTAAGTACAAAAAGACTGACCCATCTTACTGTCTATGTTTTGAACCATTCCTATGACACTAGTTATAGATTCCGATGCTTCACTTCAGGTTTACAGTATCCCTTGGACCTTCTTATTGACGATGAAACACAGATATTGCATCGGAATTAATTACAAAAGGCACAATGCCGACTTAAGTACAAGAAGATTGACTCCTCTTACTGACTATGTTTGGAACCATTCCTGTGACACTAGATATAGATTCCGATGCCTCACTCCAGGTTTACTGTATCTTTCTGACCTTCTTATTGACGATGAAACACAGACATTGCATCGGAATTTAATAGAAAAGGCACAATGCCGACGTAGGTAGAAGAAGACTGACTCTTCTTACTGTCTATGTTTTGAACCATTCCTGTGACACTAGTTATAGATTCCGATGCTTCACTTCAGGTTTACTGTATCCCTCAGACCTTCTTATTGACGATGAAACACAGAAATTGCATCGGAATTAAACAGAAAAGGCACAATGCCGACTTAAGTACAAGAAGACTGACTCCTCTTACTGACTGTGTATTGAACCATTCCTGTGACGCTAGTTACAGATTCCGATGCTTCACTTCAGGTTTACTGTATCCCTTGGACCTTCTTATTGACGATGAAACACAGATATTGCATCGGAATTAAATACAAAAAGCACAATGCCGACTTAAGTACAAAAAGACTGACTCTTCCTACTGTCTATGTTTTTAACCATTCCTGGGACACTAGTTACACATTCCGATGCTTCACTTCAGGTTTACTGTATCCCTGTGTCCTTCGTTTTGACGATGAAACACAGAAATTGCATCGGAATGAAATACAGAAGGCACAATGCCGACTTAAGTAACAGAAGACTGACTCTTCCTACTGTCTATGTTTTCAACGATTCCTGTGACATTTGTTATTGATTCCGATGCTTCACTTCAGGTTTACTTTATCCTTTGGACCTTCTTATTGGTGACGAAGTAAAGAAATTGCATCGGAATGAAATACAAAAGTCACAATGTCGACTTAAGTACAAGAAGACTGACCCTTCTTACTGTCTATGTTTTGAACCTTTCCTGTGACACTTGTTATAGATTCCGATGCTTCACTTCAGGTTTACTCTATCCCTAGGACCTGCTTATTGACGATGAAACACAGAAATTGCATCGGATTTAAATAGAAAATGCACAATGCCGACTTAAGTACAAGAAGACTGACCCTTCTTACTGTCTATGTTTTGAACCTTTCCTGTGACACTAGTTATAGATTCAGATGCTTCACTTCAGGTTTACTCTATCCGTAGGACCTTCTTATTGACGATGAAACACAGAAATTGCATCGGAATTAAATACAAAAGGCACAATGCCGACTTAAGTACAAGAAGACTGACTCTTCCTACTGTCTATGTTTGAACGATTCTTGTGACATAAGTTATAGATTCCGATGCTTCACTTCAGGTTTACTATTTCTTTTGGACCTTCTTATTGGCGACGAAATACAGAAATTTCATTGGAATTAAATAGAAAAAGCACATTGCCGACTCAAGTACAAGAAGACTGACTCTTTTTACTGCCTATGTTTTGAACCATTCCTGTGACTCTAGTTATAGATTCCGATGCTTCACTTTAGGTTTACAGTATCTCTTGGACCTTCTTATTGACGAAGAACACAGAAATTGCATCGGAATTAGTTAGGAAAGGCACAATGCCGACTTAAGTACAAGATGACTGACTCTTCCTACTGTCTATGTTTTGAACCATTCTTGTGACACTAGTTATAGATTCCGATAATTCACTTCAGGTTCACTGTATCCCTCTGACCGTCTTTTTGACGATAAAACACAGAAATTGCATCGGAATTAAACACAAAAGGCATTATGCCGACTTAAGTACAAGAAGACTGACTCTTCTTATTGACTATGTTTTGAACCATTCCTGTGACACTAGTTATGGATTCCGATGCTAGACTTCAGGTTTACTCTATCCCTAGGACCTTCTTATTGACGATGAAACACAGAAATTGCATCGGAACTAAATACAAAAGGCACAATGCCGACTCAAGTACAAGAAGACTGACTCTTCCTACTGTCTATATATGAACGATTCCTGTGACAATAGTTATAGATTCCGATGCTTCACTTCAGGTTTAATATATCCTTTATACTTTCTTATTGGCGACGAAATACAGAAATTGCATTGGAATTAAATAGGAAAGGCACATTGCCGACGTAAGTACAAGAAGACTGACTCTTATTACTGTCTATGTTTTGCACCTTTTCTGTGACGCTAGTTATAGATTCCGATGCTTCACTTCAGGTTTACTGTATCCCTTGGACCTTCTTATTGACGATGAAACACAGAAAATGCATCGGAATTAAAAACAAAAGGCACATTGCCGACTTAAGTACAAGATGATTGACTCTTCTTACTGACTGTTTTGAACCATTCCTGTGACACTAGTTATAGATTCCGATAATTCACTTCAGGTTCACTGTATCCCTCTGACCCTCTTTTTGACGATGAAACACAGAAATTGCATCGGAATTAAATTCAAAAGGCACAATGCCGACTTCAGTACAAGAAGACTGACTCTGCCTACTGTCTATGTTTTGAACGATTCCTGTGACATTAGTTATTGATTCCGATGCTTCACTTCAGGTTTACTTTATCCTTTGGACCTTCTAATTGGCGACGAAATGCAGAAATAGCTGCGGAATTAAATACAAAAGGCACAATGCCGACTTAGGTACAAGAAGACTGACTCTTCTTACTGACTGTTTTGAACCATTCCTGTGACACTTGTTATAGATTCCGATGATTCACTTCAGGTTTACTGTATCCCTCTGACCTACTTTTTGACGATGAAATACAGAAATTGCATCGGAATTAAATACAAAATGCACAATGGAGACTTAAGTACAAGAAGACTGACTCTTCGTACTGACTATGTTTTGAACCATTCCTGTGACACTAGTTATAGATTACGATGATTCACTTCAGGTTTACTGTATCCCTTGGACCTTCTTATTGACGATGAAACACAGAAATTGCATCGGAATTAAATAGAAAAGGCACAATGCCGACTTAAGTACAAGAATAATGACTCTTCTTACTGACTATGTTTGGAACCATTCCTGTGACACTAGTTATAGTTTCCGATGCCTCACTTCAGGTTTACTGTATCCCTCTGACCTTCTTATTGACGATGAAACACCGATATTGCATCGGAATTAAATAGAAAAGGCACAATGCCGACTTAAGTACAAGAAAACTAACTCTTATTACTGTCTATGTTTGGAACCATTCCTGTGACACTAGTTATAGAATCCGATGCTTCACTCAGGTTTACTGTATCCCTTGAACCTTCTTATTGACGATGAAACATAGAAAATGCATCGGAATTAAATGGAAAAGGCACAATGCCGACTTAAGTACAAGAAGACTGACTCCCCTTTCTGTCTGTGTTTTGAACCATTCCTGTGACGCTAGTTACAGATTCCGATGCTTCACTTCAGGTTTACTGTATCCCATGGACCTTCTCATTGACGATGAAACACAGAAATTGCATCGGAATTAAATAGAAAAGGCACAATGCCGACTTAAGTACGAGAAGACTGACTTTTCTTTCTGTCTATGTTTTGAACCATTGCTGTGACGCTAGTTACAGATTCCGATGATTCACTTCAGGGTTACTGTATCCTTTGGACCTTCTTATTGACGAGGAAACACAGATATTGCATCGGAATTAAATACAAAAGGCACAATGCCGACTTAAGTTCAAGAAGACTGACTCTTCCTACTGTCTATGTTTTGAACCATTCCTGTGACACTAGTTACAGATTCCGATGCTTCACTTCAGGTTTACTGTATCCCTCTGACCCTCTTTTTGACGATGAAACACAGAAAATGCATCGGAATTAAATACAAATGGCACAATGCCGACTTAAGTACAAGAAGACTGACTCTGCCTACTGTCTATGTTTTGAACGATTCCTGTGACATTAGTTACTGATTCCGATGCTTCACTTCAGGTTTACTTTATCCTTTGGACCTTCTTATTGACGATGAAACACAGAAAATGCATCGGAATTAAAAACAAAAGGCACATTGCCGACTTAAGTACAAGATGATTGACTCTTCTTACTGACTGTTTTGAACCATTCCTGTGACACTAGTTATAGATTCCGATGCTTCACTTCAGGTTTACTGTATCCCTTGGACCTTCGCATTGACGATGAAACACAGAAATTGCATCGGAATTAAATAGAAATGCCACAATGCCGACTTAAGTACAAGAAGACTGACTTTTCTTTCTGTCTATGTTTTGAACCTTTGCTGTGACGCTAGTTACAGATTCCGATGCTTCAGTTCAGGGTTACTGTATCCTTTGGACCTTCTTATTGACGATGAAACACAGATATTGCATCGGAATTAAATACAAAAGGCACAATGCCGACTTAAGTTCAAGAAGACTGACTCTTCCTACTGTCTGTGTTTTGAACCATTCCTGTGACACTAGTTACAGATTCCGATGCTTCACTTCAGGTTTACTATATCCCTCTGACCCTCTTTTTGACGATGAAACACAGAAATTGCATCGGAATTAAATACAAAAGGCACAATGCCGACTTAAGTACAAGAAGACTGACTCTGCCTACTGTCTATGTTTTGAACGATTAGTGTGACATTAGTTATTGATTCCGATGCTTCACTTCAGGTTTACTTTATCCTTTGGACCTTCAAATTGGCGACGAAATGCAGAAATAGCGTCGGAATTAAATACAAAAGGCACAATGCCGACTTAAGTACAAGAAGACTGACTCTTCTTACTGACTGTTTTGAACCATTCCTGTGACACTTGTTATAGATTCCGATGATTCACTTCAGATTTACTGTATCCCTCTGACCTTCTTTTTGACGATGAAATACAGAAATTGCATCGGAATTAAATACAAAATGCACAATGCCGACTTAAGTACAAGAAGACTGACTCTTCGTACTGACTATGTTTTGAACCATTCCTGTGACACTAGTTATAGATTACGATGATTCACTTCAGGTTTACTGTATCGCTTGGACCTTCTTATTGACGATGAAACACAGAAATTGCATCGGAATTAAATAGAAAAGGCACAATGCCGACTTAAGTACAAGAAGACTGACTCTTCTTACTGACTATGTTTGGAACCATTCCTGTGACACTAGTTATAGTTTCCGATGCCTCACTTCAGGTTTACTGTATCCCTCTGACCATCTTATTGACGATGAAACACCGATATTGCATCGGAATTAAATTGAAAAGGCACAATGTCGACTTAAGTACAAGAAGACTGACTCTTCTTACTGACTATGTTTTGAACCATTCCTGTGACACTAGTTACAGATTCCGATGCTTCACTTCAGGTTTACTGTATCCCTCTGACCCTCTTTTTGACGATGAAACACAGAAATTGCTTCGGAATTAAATAGAAAAGGCACAATGCCGACTTAAGTACAAGAAGGCTGACTCTGCCAACTGTCTATGTTTTGAACGATTCCTGTGACATTAGTTATTGATTCCGATGCTTCACTTCAGGTTTACTTTATCCTTTGGACCTTCTAATTGGCGACAAAATGCAGAAATAGCTTCGGAATTAAATACAAAAGGCACAATGCCGACTTAAGTACAAGAAGACTGACTCTTCTTACTGACTGTTTTGAACCATTCCTGTGACACTTGCTATAGATTCCGATGATTCATTTCAGGTTTACTGTATCCCTCTGACCTTCTTTTTGACGATGAAATACAGAAATTGCATCGGAATTAAATACAAAATGCACAATGCCGACTTAAGTACAAAAAGACTGACTCTTCGTACTGACTATGTTTGAACCATTCCTGTGACACTTGTTATAGATTCCGATGATTCACTTCAGGTTTACTGTATCCGTTGGACCTTCTTATTGACGATGAAACACAGAAATTGCATCGGAATTAAATAGAAAAGGCACAATGCCGACTTAAGTACAAGAAGACTGACTCTTCTTACTGACTATGCTTTGAACCATTCCTGTGACACTAGTTACAGATTCCGATGCTTCACTTCAGGTTTACTGTATCTCTCTGACACTCTTTTTGACGATGAAACACAGAAATTGCATCGGAATTAAATACAAAAGGCACAATGCCGACTTAAGTACAAGAAGACTGACTCTGCCTACTGTCTATGTTTTGAACGATTCCTGTGACATTAGTTATTGATTCCGATGCTTCACTTCAGGTTTACTTTATCCTTTGGACCTTCTAATTGGCGACGAAATGCAGAAATAGCTTCGGAATTAAATACAAAAGGCACAATGCCGACTTAAGTACAAGAAAACAAACTCTTATTACTGTCTATGTTTGGAACCATTCCTGTGACACTAGATATAGAATCCGATGCTTCACTCACGTTTACTGTATCCCTTGGACCTTCTTATTGACGATGAAACATAGAAATTGCATCGGAATTAAATGGAAAAGGCACAATGCCGACTTAAGTACAAGATGACTGACTCTTCTTACTGACTGTTTTGAACCATTCCTGTGACACTAGTTATAGATTCCGAGGCTTCACTTCAAGTTTACTGTATCCCTCTGAACTTCTTATTGACGATGAAACACAGATATTGCATTGGAATTAAATAGAAAAGGAACAAAGCCCACTTAAGTACAAGAAGGCTGACCCATCTTACTGTCTATGTTTTGAACCATTCCTGTGACATTAGTTATTGATTCCGATGCTTCACTTCAGGTTTACTTTATCCTTTGGACCTTCTAATTGGCGACAAAATGCAGAAATAGCTTCGGAATTAAATACAAAAGGAACAATGCCGACTAAAGTACAAGAAGACTGACTCTTCTTACTGACTGTTTTGAACCATTCCTGTGACACTTGTTATAGATTCCGAAGCTTCACTTCAGGTTTACTGTATCCCTCTGACCTTCTTTTTGACGATGAAATACAGTTATTGCATCGGAATTAAATACAAAAGGCACAATGCCGACTTAAGTACAAGAAGACTGACTCCTCTTTCTGTCTATGTTTTGAACCATTCCTGTGACGCTAGTTACAGATTCCGATGCTTCACTTCAGGGTTACTGTATAACTGTGACATTCTTATTGACGATGAAACACTGAAATTGCATAGGAATTAAATAGAAATGGCACAATGCCGACTTAAGTACAAGAAGATTGATTCTTCCTAGTGTCTATGTTTTGAACCATTCCTGTAACACTAGTTATAGATTCCGAGGCTTCACTTCAGGTTTACTGTATCCCTCTGACCTTCTTTTTGACGATGAAACACAGATATTGCAATGGAATTAAATACAAAAGGCATAATGCCGACTTAAGTACTAGAAGACTGACTCTTCCTTCTCTCTATGTTTTGAACGATTCCTGTGACATTAGTTACAGATTCCGATGCTTCACTTCAGGTTTACTGTATCCTTTGGACCTTCTTATTGTCTATGAAACACAGAAATTGCATCGGAATGAAATACAAAATGCACAATGCCGACTTAAGTACAAGAGGACTGTTTCTTCCTACTGTCTATGTTTGAACGATTCCTGTGACATTAGTTATAGATTCCGATGCTTCACTTCAGGTTTACTCTATTTCTAGGACCTTCTTATTGACGATGAAACACAGAAATTGCATCGGAATTAAATAGAAAAGGCACAATGCCGACTTAAGTACAAGAAGACTGACTCTTCCTACTGTCAATGTTTTGAACCATTCCTGTGACACTAGTTATAGATTCCGATGCTTCACTTCAGGTTTACTGTATCACTTGCACCTTCGTATTGTCGATGAATCACAGATATTGCATCGGAATTAAATAGAAAAGGCACAATGCCGACTTAAGTACAAGAAGACTGACCCTTCTTACTGTCTATGTTTAGAACCATTCCTGTGGCACTAGATATAGATTCCGATGCTTCACTTCAGGTTTACTGTATCCCTTGCACCTTCTTATTGACGATGAAACACAGATATTGCATCGGAATTAAATACAAAGGCACAATGCCGACTTAAGTACAAGAAGACTGACCCTTCTTACTGTCTATGTTTAGAACCATTCCTGTGACACTAGTTATATATTCCGATTCTTCACTTCAGGTTTACTGTATCCCTCTAACCTTCTTATTGACGATTAAACACAGAAATTGCATCGGAATTAAAACAAAAGGCACAATGCCGACTTAAGTACAAGAAGACTGACTCTTCGTACTAACTATGTTTTGAACCATTCCTGTGACACTAGTTATAGATTACGATGATTCACTTCAGGTTTACAGTATCTCTTGGACCGTCGTATTGACGATAAAACACAGAAATTGCATCGGAATTAAATAGAAAAGGCACAATGCCGACTTAAGTACAAGAAGACTGATTCTTCTTACTGACTATGTTTGGAACCATTCCTGTGACATTCGTTATAGATTCCGATGCCTCACTTCAAGTTTACTGTATCCCTCTGACCTTCTTATTGACGATGAAACACAGAAATTGCATCGGAATTAAATAGGAACGCACAATGCCGACTTAAGTACAATAAGACTCACTGTTCTTACTGATTATGTTTTGAACCATTCCTGTGACACTAGTTATAGATTCCGATGCTTCACTTTACGTTTACTGTATCCGTCTGAACTTCTTTTTGACGATGAAACACAGAAATTGCATCGGAATTAAATACAAAAGGCACAATGCCGACTTAAGTACAAGAAGACTGACTCTTCCTACTGCCTATGTTTTGAACGATTCCTTTGACATTAGTTATTGATTCCGATGCTTCACTTCGGGGTTACTGTATCCTTTGGACCTTCTAATTGGCGACGAAATGCAGAAATTAATTCGGAATTAAATATAAAAGGCACAATGCCGACTTAAGTACAAGATGTCTGACTCTTCTTACTGACTGTTTTGAACCATTCCTGTGACACGTGTTATGGATTCCGAGGCTTCACTTCAGGTTTACTGTATCCCTCTGACCTTATTATTGAAGATGAAACACAGATATTGCTTTGGAATTAAATAGAAAAGAAACAATGCCGACTTAAGCACAAGAAGACTGACTCTTCTTACTGATTAATTTTTGAACCATTCCTGTGACACTAGTTATGGATTCCGATGCTTCACTTCAGGTTTACTGTATCCCTAAGTCCTTCTTATTGACGATGAAACACAGAAATTGCATCGGAACTAAATACAAAAGGCACAATGCCGACTTAAGTACAAGAAGACTGACTCTTCCTACTGTTTATGTTTGAACGACTCCTGTGACATTAGTTATAGATTCCGATGCTTCACTTCAGGTTCACTGTATCCATCTGACCTTCTTTTTGACGATGAAACAGAGAAATTGCATCGGAATTAAATACAAAAGGTACAATGCCGACTTAAGTTCAAGAAGACTAACTCTTCTTACTGACTATGTTTTGAACCATTCCAGTGACACTCGTTATAGATTCCGATGCTTCACTTCAGGTTTACTCTATCCCTAGGACCTTCCTATTGACGATGAAACACAGAAATTGCATCGGAACTAAATACAAAATGCACAATGCCGACTTAAGTACAAGAAGACTGACTCTTCCTACTGTCTATATTTGAACGATTCCTGTGACATTAGTTATTGATTCCGATGCTTCACTTCAGGTTTACTATATCCTTTGGACTTTCTTATTGGCGACGAAATACAGAAATTGCATTGGAAGTAAATAGAAAAGGCACAATGCCGACTGAAGTACAAGAAGACTGACCCTTCGTACTGTCTATGTTTAGAACCATTCCTGTGACACTAGTTATAGATTCCTATGCTTCACTTCAGGTTTACTGTATCCCTTGCGCCTTCTTATTGACGATGAAACACAGATATTGCATCGGAATTAAATTCAATAGGCAAAATGCCGACTTAAGTACAAGAAGACTGAGCCTTCTAACTGTCTATGTTTGGAACCATTCCTGTGACACTACTTATAGATTCCGATGCTTCACTTCAGGTTTACTGTATCCCTCTGACCTTCTTATTGACGATGAAACAGAGAAATTGCATCGCAAATAAATACAAAAGGCACAATGCCGACTTAAGTACAAGAAGACTGACTCTTCGTACTGACTATGTTTTGAACCATTCCAGTGACACTAGTTATAGATTACGATGATTCACTTCAGGTTTACAATATCCCTTAGACCGTCGTATTGACGATGAAACACAGTAATTGCATCGGAATTAAATAGAAAAATCACAATGCCGACTTAAGTACAAGAAGACTGATTCTTCTTACTGACTATGTTTGGAACCATTCCTGTGACACTAGTTATAGATTCCGATGCCTCACTTCAGGTTTACTGTATCCCTCTGACCTTCTTATTGACGATGAAACACAGAAATTGCGTCGGAAGTAAATAGAAAAGCCACAATGCCGACTTAAGTACAAGAAGACTCACTCTTCTTACTGACTATGCTTTGAACCATTCCTGTGACACTAGTTATAGATTCCGATGCTTCACATCAGGTTTACTGTATCCCTCTGGCCTTCTTATTGACGATGAAACACAGAAATTGCATCGGAATTAAATAGAAAAGGCACAATGCCGACTTAAGTACAAGAAGACTGACTCTTCTTACTGTCGATGTTTTGAACCATTCCTGTGACACTAGTAATAGATTCCGATGCTTCACTTCAGGTTTACTGTATCCCTTGGACCTTCTTATTGACGATGAAACACAGAAATTGCATCGGAATTTAATAGAAAAGACACAATGCCGACTTAAGTACAAGAAGACTGACTCTTCTTTCTGTCTATGTTTTGAACCATTCCTGTGACGCTAGTTACAGATTCATATGCTTCATTTCAGGGTTACTGTTCCCCTTGGACCTTCTTATTGACGATGAAACACAGATATTGCATCGGAATGAAATACAAAAGGCACAATGCCGCCTTAAGTACAAGAAGACTCACTCTTCCTACTGTCTATGATTTGAACCTTTCCTGTGTCACTAGTTAGAGATTCCGATGCTTCACTTCAGGTTTACTGTATCCCTCTGAACTTCTTTTTGACGATGAAACACAGAAATTGCATCGGAATTAAATACAAAAGGCACAATGCCGACTTAAGTACAAGAAGACTGACTGTTCCTACTGTCTGTGTTTTGAACGATTCCTGTGACATTAGGTATTGATTCCGATGCTTCACTTCAGGTTTACTGTATCCTTTGGACCTTCTAATTGGCGACGAAATGCAGAAATAGCTTCGGAATTAAATACAAAAGGCACACTGCCGACTTAAGTACAGGATGACTGACTCTTCTTACTGACTGTTTTGAACCATTCCTGTGACACGTGTTATAGATTCCGAGGCTTCACTTCAGGTTTACTGTATCCCTCTGACATTCTTATTGACGATGAAACACAGATATTGCATTGGAATTAAATGGAAAAGGAACAATGCCGACATAAGCGCAAGAAGACTGACTCTTCTTACTGACAATGTTTTGAACCATTCCTGTGACACTAGTTATAGATTCCGATGCTTCACTTCAGGTTTACTGTATCCCTTGCATCTTCTTATTGACGGTGAAACACAGATATTGCAGCGGAATTAAATACAAAAGGCACAATGCCGACTTAAGAACAAGAAGACTGACCCTTCTTACTGTCTACGTTTTGAACCATTCCTGTGACACTAGTTATAGATTCCGATGCTTCACTTCAGGGTTACTGTATTCCTCTGACCTTCTATTCGACGATGAAACACAGAAATTGCATCTGAACTAAATACAAAAGGCACAATGTCGACTTAAGTACAAGAAGACTGACTGTTCTTACTGAATATGATTTGAACTATTCCTGTGACACTAGTTATAGATTCCGATGCTTCACTTCAGGTTAACTGTATCCCTTGCACCTTCTTATTGACGATGAAACACAGATATTGCATCGGAATTATTTACAAAAGGCACAATGCCGACTTAAGTACAGGAAGACTGACCCTTCTTACTGTCTATGTTTTAAACCATTCCTGTGACACTAGTTACAGATCCAATGCTTCACTTCAGGTTTACTTTATCCCTCTGACCTTGTAATTGACGTTGGATCACAGAAATTGCATCGGAATTAAATACAAAAGGCGCAATGCCGACTTAAGTACAAGAAGACTGACTCTTCGTACTGACTATGTTTTAACCATTCCTGTGACACTAGTTATAGATTACGATGATTCACTTCAGGATTACTGTATCCCTTGGACCTTCTTATTGACGATGAAACGCAGAAATTGCATCGGAATTAAATAGAAAAGTCACAGTGCTGACTTAAGTACAAGAAGACTGACTCTTCTTACTGACTATGTTTCGAACCATTCCTGTGACACTAGTTATAGATTCCGATGCCTCACTTCAGGTTTACTGTATCCCTGTGACATTCGTATTGACGATGAAACACAGATATTGCATCTGAATTAAATAGAAAAGGCACAATGCCGACTTAAGTACAAGAAGACTGACTCTTCTTTTGACTATGTTTTGAACCATTCCTGTGACACTAGTTACAGATTCTGATGCTTCACTTCAGGTTTACTTTATCCCTCTGACCTTGTAATTGACGTTGGATCACAGATATTGCATCGGAATTAAATGCAAATAGCACAATGCCGACTGAAGTACAAGAAGACTGACTCTTCCTACTGTCTATCTTTTGAACCATTCCAGTGGCACTAGTTATGGATTCCGATGCTTCACTTCAGGTTTACTCTATCCCTAGGACCATCTTATTGACGATGAAACACAGAAAATGTATCGGAATTAAATACAAAAGGCACAATGCCGACTTAAGTACAAGAAGATTGACTCTTCTTACTGACTGTTTGAATCATTCCTGTGACACTAGTTATAGATTCCGATGCTTCACTTCAGGTTTACTGTATCCCTCTGACCTTTTTATTGACGATGAAACACAGATATTGCATCGGAATTAAATACAAAAGGCACAATGCCGACTTAAGTACAAGAAGACTGACCCTTCTTACTGTCTATGTTTAGAACCATTCCTGTGACACTAGTTATAGATTCCGATGCTTCACTTCAGGTTTACTGTATCCCTTGCACCTTCTTAATGGCGATGAAACACAGATATTGCATCGGAATTAAATACAAAAAGCACAATGCCGACTTATGTACAAGAAGACTGACCCTTCTTACTGTCTATGTTTAGAACCATTCCTGTGACACTAGTTATAGATTCCGATGCTTCACTTCAGGTTTACTGTATTCCTCTGACCTTCTTATTGACGATGAAACACAGAAATTGCATCGCAATTAAATACAAAAGGCACAAGCCGACTTAAGTACAAGAAGACTGACTCTTCGTAGTGACTATGTTTTGAACCATTCTTGTGACACTAGTTATAGATTACGATGATTCACTTCAGGTTTACTGTATCCCTTGGACCTTCTTATTGACGATGAGACACAGAAATTGCATCTGAATTAAATAGAAAAGGCACAATGCCGACTTATGGACAAGAAGACCGATTTTTCTTACTGACTATGTTTGGAACCATTCCTGTGACACTAGTTATAGATTCCGATGTCTCACTTCAGGTTTACTGTATCCCTCTGACCTTCTTATTGACGATGAAACACAGATATTGCATCGGAATTAAATAGAAAAGGCACAATGCCGACTTAAGTACAATAAGACTGACTCTTCTAACTGACTATGTTTTGAACCATTCCTGTGACACTAGTTATAGATTCCGATGCTTCACTTCAGGTTTACTGTATCCCTCTGACCTTCTTATTGACTATGAAACACAGAAATTGCATCGGAATTAAATAGCAATGGCACAATGCCGACTTAATTACAAGAAGACTGACTCTTCTTACTGTCTATATTTTGAACCTTTCCTGTGACACTAATTATAGATTCCGATGCGTCACTTCAGGTTTACTGTATTCCTCTGATCTTCTTACTGACGATGAAACACAGAAATTGCATCGGAATTAAATACAAAATACACAATGCCGACTTAAGTACAAGAAGACTGACTCTTCCTACAGTTATGTTTGAACGATTCCTGTGACATTAGTTATAAATTCCGATGCTTCACTTCAGGTTTACTAAACCCTTTGGACTTTCTTATTGGCGACGAGATACAGAAATTGCATTGGAATTAAATAGATAAGGCACATTGCCGACGTAAGTACAAGAAGACTGACTCTTCTTACTGTCTATGTTTTGAACCTTTCCTGTGACAGTAGTTATAGATTCCGATGCCTCACTTCAGGTTTACTGTAATCCTTTGACCTTCTTATTGACGATGAAACACAGAAAATGCATCGGAATTAAATACAAAAGGCACAATGCCGACTTAAGTACAAGAAGATTGACTCTTCTTACTGACTGTTTTGAACCATTCCTGTGACACTAGTTATAGATTCCGATGCTTCACTTCAGGTTTACTGTATCCCTCTGACCTCTTCGACGATGAAACACAGAAATTGCATCGGAATTAAATACAAAAGGCACAATGCCGACTTAAGTACTAGAAGACTGACCCTTCTTACTGTCTATGTATAGAACCATTCCTGAGACACTAGTTATAGATTCCGATGCCTCACTTCAGGTTTACTGTAATCCTTGGACCTTCTTATTGACGATGAAACACAGAAAATGCATCGGAATTAAATTCAAAAGGCACAATGCCGACTTAAGTACAAGAAGATTGACTCTTCTTACTGACTGTTTTGTTCCATTCCTGTGACACTATTTTTAGATTCCGATGCTTCACTTCAGGTTTACTGTATCCCTCTGACCTTGTTATTGACGATGAAACACAGAAATTGCATCGAAATTAAATACAAAAGGCACAATGCCGACTTAAGTACAAGAAGACTGACCCTTCTTACTGTCTATGTTTAGAACCATTCCTGTGACACTAGTTATAGATTCCGATGCTTCACTTCACGTTTACTGTATCCCTTGCACCTTCTTATTGACGATGAAACACAGATATTGCATCGGAAATAAATACAAAAGGCACAATGCCGGCTTAAGTACAAGAAGACTGACCCTTCTTACTGTCTATGTTTAGAACCATTCCTGTGACTCTAGTTATAGATTCCGATGCTTCACTTCAGGTTTACTGTATCCCTCTGACCTTCTTATTGACGATGAAACACAGAAATTGCATCGGAATTAAATACAAAAGGCACAATGCCGACTTAAGTACAAGGAGACTGACTCTTCGTACTGACTATGTTTTGAACCATTCCTGTGACACTAGTTATAGATTACGATGATTCACTTCAGGTTTACCGTATCCCTTGTACCTTCTTATTGACGATGAAACACAGAAATTGCATCGGAATTAAATAGAAAAGGCACAATGCCGACTTAAGTACAAGAAGACTGACTCTTCGTAGTGACTATGTTTTGAACCATTCTTGTGACACTAGTTATAGATTACGATGATTCACTTCAGGTTTACTGTATCCCTTGGACCTTCTTATTGACGATGAAACACAGAAATTGCATCTGAATTAAATAGAAAAGGCACAATGCCGACTTATGGACAAGAAGACCGAATCTTCTTACTGACTATGTTTGGAACCATTCCTGTGACACTAGTTATAGATTCCGATGTCTCACTTCAGGTTTACTGTATCCCTCTGACCTTCTTATTGACGATGAAACACAGATATTGCATCGGAATTAAATAGAAAAGGCACAATGCCGACTTAAGTACAATAAGACTGACTCTTCTAACTGACTATGTTTTGAACCATTCCTGTGACACTAGTTATAGATTCCGATGCTACACTTCAGGTTTACTGTATCCCTCTGACCTTCTTATTGACTATGAAACACAGAAATTGCATCGGAATTAAATAGCAAAGGCACAATGCCGACTTAAGTACAAGAAGACTGACTCTTCTTACTGTCTATATTTTGAACCTTTCCTGTGACACTAATTATAGATTCCGATGCGTCACTTCAGGTTTACTGTATCCCTTGGACCTTCTTATTGACGATGAAACACAGAAATTGCATCGGAATTAAATAGAAAAGGCACAATGCCGACTGAAGTACAAGAGGACTGACTCTTCTTTCTGTCTATGTTTTGAACCATTCCTGTGACGCTAGTTACAGATTCCGATGCTTCACTTCAGGGTTACTGTATGCCTTGGAACTTCTAATTGACGATGAAACTCAGATATTACATCTTAATTAAATACAAAAGGCACAATGCCGACTTAAGTACAAGAAGACTGACTCTTCCTACTGTCTATGTTTTGAACCATTCCTGCGACAGTAGTTACAGATTCCGATGCTTCACTTCAGGTTTACTGTATCCCTCTGAACGTCTTTTTGACGATGAAACACTGAAATTGCATCGGAATTAAATACAAAAGGCACAATGCCGGCTTAATTACAAGAAGACTGACCCTTCTTACTGCCTATGTTTCGAACCATTCCTGTGACTCTAGTTATATATTCCGATGCTTCACTTCAGGTTTACTGTATCCCTCTGACCTTCTTACTGACGATGAAACACAGAAATTGCATCGGAATTAAATACAAAATACACAATGCCGACTTAAGTACAAGAAGACTGACTCTTCCTACAGTTATGTTTGAACGATTCCTGTGACATTAGTTATAAATTCCGATGCTTCACTTCAGGTTTACTAAACCCTTTGGACTTTCTTATTGGCGACGAAATACAGAAATTGCATTGGAATTAAATAGATAAGGCATATTGCCGTCGTAAGTACAAGGAGACTGACTCTTCTTACTGTCTATGTTTTGAACCTTTCCTGTGACACTAGTTATAGATTCCGATGCCTCACTTCAGGTTTACTGTAATCCTTTGACCTTCTTATTGACGATGAAACACAGAAAATGCATCGGAATTAAATACAAAAGGCACAATGCCGACTTAAGTACAAGAAGATTGACTCTTCTTACTGACTGTTTTGAACCATTCCTGTGACACTAGTTATAGATTCCGATGCTTCACTTCAGGTTTACTGTATCCCTCTGACCTCTTTGACGATGAAACACCGAAATTGCATCGGAATTAAATACAAAAGGCACAATGCCGACTTAAGTACTAGAAGACTGACCCTTCTTACTGTCTATGTTTAGAACCATTCCTGAGACACTAGTTATAGATTCCGATGCCTCACTTCAGGTTTACTGTAATCCTTGGACCTTCTAATTGGCGATGAAACACAGAAAATGCATCGGAATTAAATTCAAAAGGCACAATGCCGACTTAAGTACAAGAAGATTGACTCTTCTTACTGACTGTTTTGATCCATTCCTGTGACACTATTTATAGATTCCGATGCTTCACTTCAGGTTTACTGTATCCCTCTGATCTTGTTATTGACGATGAAACACAGAAATTGCATCGGAATTAAATACAAAAGGCACAATGCCGACTTAAGTACAAGAAGACTGACCCTTC
The DNA here is from genome assembly GCF_023864345.2 of Schistocerca serialis cubense. Taxonomy (NCBI): domain Eukaryota; kingdom Metazoa; phylum Arthropoda; class Insecta; order Orthoptera; family Acrididae; genus Schistocerca; species Schistocerca serialis. Next base: position 8,876,553 of record NC_064647.1, read on the forward strand.
TTACTGTCTATGTTTAGAACCATTCCTGTGACACTAGTTAAAGATTCCGATGCTTCACTTCACGTTTACTGTATCCCTTGCACCTTCTTATTGACGATGAAACACAGATATTGCATCGGAATTAAATACAAAAGGCACAATGCCGGCTTAAGTACAAGAAGACTGACCCTTCTTACTGTCTATGTTTAGAACCATTCCTGTGACTCTAGTTATAGATTCCGATGCTTCACTTCAGGTTTACTGTATCCCTCTGACCTTCTTATTGACGATGAAACACAGAAATTGCATCGGAATTAAATACAAAAGGCACAATGCCGACTTAAGTACAAGAAGACTGACTCTTCGTACTGACTATGTTTTGAACGATTCCTGTGACATTAGTTTTTGATTCCGATGCTTCACTTCAGGTTTACTAAACCCTTTGGACTTTCTTATTGGCGACGAAATACAGAAATTGCATTGGAATTAAATAGATAAATCACATTGCCGACGTAAGTACAAGAAGACTGACTATTCTTACTGTCTATGTTTTGAACCTTTCCTGTGACACTAGTTATAGATACCGATGCCTCACTTCAGGTTTACTGTAATCCTTGGACCTTCTTATGGACGATGAAACACAGAAAATGCATCGGAATTAAATTCAAAAGGCACAATGCCGACTTAAGTACAAGAAGATTGACTCTTCTTACTGACTGTTTTGATCCATTCCTGTGACACTATTTATAGATTCCGATGCTTCACTTCAGGTTTACTGTATCCCTCTGACCTTGTTAATGACGATGAAACACAGAAATTGCATCGGAATTAAATACAAAAGGCACAATGCCGACTTAAGTACAAGAAGTCTGACCCTTCTTACTGTCTATGTTTAGAACCATTCCTGTGACATTAGTTTTTGATTCCGAAGCTTCACTTCAGGTTTACTGTATCCTTTGGGCCTTCTAATTGGCGACGAAATGCAGAAATAGCCTCGGAATTAAATACAAAAGGCACAAGGCCGACTTAAGTAAAAGAAGACTGACCCTTCTTACTGTCTATGTTTAGAACCATTCCTGTGACACTAGTTATAGATTCCGATGCTTCACTTCAGGTTTACTGTATCCCTTGCACGTTCTTATTGACGATGAAACACAGATATTGCATCGGAATTAAATACAAAAGGCACAATGCCGGCTTAAGTACAAGAAGACTGACCCTTCTTACTGTCTGTGTTTCGAACCATTCCTGTGACTCTAGTTATATATTCCGATGCTTCACTTCAGGTTTACTGTATCCCTCTGACCGTCTTACTGACGATGAAACACAGAAATTGCATCGGAATTAAATACAAAATACACAATGCCAACTTAAGTACAAGAAGACTGACTCTTCCTACATTATGTTTGAACGATTCCTGTGACATTAGTTATAAATTCCGATGCTTCACTTCAGGTTTGCTAAACCCTTTGGACTTTCTTATTGGCGACGAAATACAGAAATTGCATTGGAATTAAATAGATAAATCACATTGCCGACGTAAGTACAAGAAGACTGACTCTTCTTACTGTCTATGTTTTGAACCTTTCGTGTGACACTAGTTATAGATACCGATGCCTCACTTCAGGTTTACTGTAATCCTTAAACCTTCTTATTGACGATGAAACACAGAAAATGCATCGGAATTAAATACAAAAGGCACAATGCCGACTTAAGTACAAGAAGATTGTTTCTTCTTACTGACTGTTTTGAACCATTCCTGTGACACTAGTTATAGATTCCGATGCTTCACTTCAGGTTTACTGTATCCCTCTGACCACTTTGACGATGAATCACAGAAATTGCATCGGAATTAAATACAAAAGGCACAATGCCGACTTAAGTACTAGAAGACTGACCCTTCTAACTGTCTGTGTTTAGAACCATTCCTGAGACACTAGTTATAGATTCCGATGCCTCACTTCAGGTTTACTGTAATCCTTGGACCTTCTTATTGACGATGAAACACAGAAAATGCGTCGGAATTAAATTCAAAAGGCACAATGCCGACTTAAGTACAAGAAGATTGACTCTTCTTACTGACTGTTTTGATCAATTCCTGTGACACTATTTAAAGATTCCGATGCTTCACTTCAGGTTTACTGTATCCCTCTGACCTTGTTATTGACGATGAAACACAGAAATTGCATCGGAATTAAATACAAAAGGCACAATGCCGACTTAAGTACAAGAAGTCTGACCCTTCTTACTGTCTATGTTTAGAACCATTCCTGTGACACTAGTTATAGATTCCGATGCTTCACTTCACGTTTACTGTATCCCTTGCACCTTCTTATTGACGATGAAACACAGATATTGCATCGGAATTAAATACAAAAGGCACAATGGCGGCTTAAGTACAAGAAGACTTACCCTTCTTACTGTCTGTGCTTCGAACCATTCCTGTGACTCTAGTTATATATTCCGATGCTTCACTTCAGATTTACTGTATCCCTCTGATCTTCTTACTGACGATGAAACACAGAAATTGCATCGGAATTAAATACAAAATACACAATGCCGACTTAAGTACAAGAAGACTGACTCTTCCTACATTATGTTTGAACGATTCCTGTGACATTAGTTATAAATTCCGATGCTTCACTTCAGGTTTACTAAGCCCTTTGGACTTTCTTATTGGCGACGAAATACAGAAATTGCATTGGACTTAAATAGATAAATCACATTGCCGACGTAAGTACAAGAAGACTGACTCTTCTTACTGTCTATGTTTTGAACCATTCCTGTGACACTAGTTATAGATACCGATGCCTCACTTCAGGTTTACTGTAATCCTTGGACCTTCTTATTGACGATGAAACACAGAAAATGCATCGGAATTAAATACAAAATGCACAATGCCGACTTAAGTACAATATGATTGACTCTTCTCACTGACTATTTTGAACCATTCCTGTGACACTAGTTATAGATTCCGATGCTTCACTTCAGGTTTACTGTATCCCTCTGACCTCTTGACGATGAAACACAGAAATTGCATCGGAATTAAATACAAAAGGCACAATGCCGACTTAAGTACTAGAAGACTGACCCTTCTTACTGTCTGTGTTTAGAACCATTCCTGAGACACTAGTTATAGATTCCGATGCCTCACTTCAGGTTTACTGTAATCCTTGGACCTTCTTATTGACGATGAAACACAGAAAATGCATCGGAATTAAATTCAAAAGGCACAATGCCGACTTAAGTACAAGAAGATTGACTCTTCTTACTGACTGTTTTGATCCATTCCTGTGACACTATTTATAGATTGCGATGCTTCACTTCAGGTTTACTGTATCCCTCTGACCTTGTTATTGACGATGAAACACAGAAATTGCATCGGAATTAAATACAAAAGGCACAATGCCGACTTAAGTACAAGAAGTCTGACCCTTCTTACTGTCTATGTTTAGAACCATTCCTGTGACATTAGTTTTTGATTCCGAAGCTTCACTTCAGGTTTACTGTATCCTTTGGGCCTTCTAATTGGCGACGAAATGCAGAAATAGCTTCGGAATTAAATACAAAAGGCACAAGGCCGACTTAAGTAAAAGAAGACTGACCCTTCTTACTGTCTATGTTTAGAACCATTCCTGTGACACTAGTTATAGATTCCGATGCTTCACTTCAGGTTTACTGTATCCCTTGCACCTTCTTATTGACGATGAAACACAGATATTGCATCGGAATTAAATACAAAAGGCACAATGCCGGCTTAAGTACAAGAAGACTGACCCTTCTTACTGTCTGTGTTTCGAACCATTCCTGTGACTCTAGTTATATATTCCGATGCTTCACTTCAGGTTTACTGTATCCCTCTGACCGTCTTACTGACGATGAAACACAGAAATTGCATCGGAATTAAATACAAAATACACAATGTCGACTTAAGTACAAGAAGACTGACTCTTCCTACATTATGTTTGAACGATTCCTGTGACATTAGTTATAAATTCCGATGCTTCACTTCAGGTTTACTAAACCCTTTGGACTTTCTTATTGGCGACGAAATACAGAAATTGCATTGGAATTAAATAGATAAATCACATTGCCGACGTAAGTACAAGAAGACTGACTCTTCTTACTGTCTATGTTTTGAACCTTTCCTGTGACACTAGTTATAGATACCGTTGCCTCACTTCAGTTTTACTGTAATCCTTGGACCTTCTTATTGACGATGAAACACAGAAAATGCATCGGAATTAAATACAAAAGACACAATGCCGACTTAAGTACAAGAAGATTGACTCTTCTTACTGACTGTTTTGAACCATTCCTGTGACACTAGTTATAGATTCCGATGCTTCACTTCAGGTTTACTGTATCCCTCTGACCACTTTGACGATGAAACACAGAAATTGCATCGGAATTAAATACAAAAGAGTACAATGCCGACTTAAGTACTAGAAGACTGACCCTTCTTACTGTCTGTGTTTAGAACCATTCCTGAGACACTAGTTATAGATTCCGATGCCTCACTTCAGGTTTACTGTAATCCTTGGACCTTCTTATTGACGATGAAACACAGAAAATGCATCGGAATTAAATTCAAAAGGCACAATGCCGACTTAAGTACAAGAAGATTGACTCTTCTTACTGACTGTTTTGATCCATTCCTGTGACACTGTTTATAGATTCCGATGCTTCACTTCAGGTTTACTGTATCCCTCTGACCTTGTTATTGTCGATGAAACACAGAAATTGCATCGGAATTAAATACAAAAGGCACAATGCCGACTTAAGTACAAGAAGTCTGACCCTTCTTACTGTCTATGTTTAGAACCATTCCTGTGACACTAGTTATAGATTCCGATGCTTCAGTTCACGTTAACTGTATCCCTTGCACCTTCTTATTGACGATGAAACACAGATATTGCATCGGAATTAAATACAAAAGGCACAATGCCGGCTTAAGTACAAGAAGACTTACCCTTCTTACTGTCTGTGTTTCGAACCATTCCTGTGACTCTAGTTATATATTCCGATGCTTCACTTCAGATTTACTGTATCCCTCTGATCTTCTTACTGACGATGAAACACAGAAATTGCATCGGAATTAAATACAAAATACACAATGCCGACTTAAGTACAAGAAGACTGACTCTTCCTACATTATGTTTGAACGATTCCTGTGACATTAGTTATAAATTCCGATGCTTCACTTCAGGTTTACTAAACCCTTTGGACTTTCTTATTGGCGACGAAATACAGAAATTGCATTGGAATTAAATAGATAAATCACATTGCCGACGTAAGTACAAGAAGACTGAATCTTCTTACTGTCTATGTTTTGAACCTTTCCTGTGACACTAGTTATAGATACCGATGCCTCACTTCAGGTTTACTGTAATCCTTGGACCTTCTTATTGACGATGAAACACAGAAAATGCATCGGAATTAAATACAAAAGGCACATTGCCGACTTAAGTACAAGAAGATTGACTCTTCTTACTGACTGTTTTGAACCATTCCTGTGACACTAGTTATAGATTCCGATGCTTCACTTCAGGTTTACTGTATCCCTCTGACCTCTTTGACGATGAAACACAGAAATTGCATCGGAATTAAATACAAAAGGCACAATGCCGACTTAAGTACTAGAAGACTGACCCTTCTTACTGTCTGTGTTTAGAACCATTCCTGAGACACTAGTTATAGATTCCGATGCCTCACTTCAGGTTTACTGTAATCCTTGGACCTTCTTATTGACGATGAAACACAGAAAATGCATCGGAATTAAATTCAAAAGGCACAATGCCGACTTAAGTACAAGAAGATTGACTCTTCTTACTGACTGTTTTGATCCATTCCTGTGACACTATTTATAGATTCCGATGCTTCACTTCAGGTTTACTGTATCCCTCTGACCTTGTTATTGACGATGAAACACAGAAATTGCATCGGAATTAAATACAAAAGGCACAATGCCGACTTAAGTACAAGAAGTCTGACCCTTCTTACTGTCTATGTTTAGAACCATTCCTGTGACACTAGTTATAGATTCCGATGCTTCACTTCACGTTTACTGTATCCCTTGCACCTTCTTATTGACGATGAAACACAGATATTGCATCGGAATTAAATACAAAAGGCACAATGCCGACTTAAGTACAAGAAGACTGACTCTTCGTACTGACTATGATTTCAACCATTCCTGTGACACTAGTTATAGATTACGATGATTCACTTCAGGTTTACCGTATCCCTTGTACCTTCTTATTGACGATGAAACACAGAAATTGCATCGGAATTAAATAGAAAAGGCACAATGCCGACATAAGTACAAGAAGACTGATTCTTCTTACTGACTAAGTTTGGAACCATTCCTGTGACACTAGTTATAGATTCCGATGCCTCACTTCAGGTTTACTGTATCCCTCTGACCTTCTTATTGACGATGAAACACAGATATTGCATCGGAATTAAATAGAAAAGGCACAATGCCGACTTAAGTACAAGAAGTCTGACTCTTCTCACTGACTATGATTTAAACCATTCCTGTGACACTAGTTATAGATTCCGATGCTTCACTTCAGGTTTACTGTATCCCTCTGACCTTCTTCTTGACGATGAAACACAGAAATTGCATCGGAATTAAATAGAAAAGGCACAATGCCGACTTAAGTACAAGAGGACTGACTCTTCTTACTGTCTATGTTTTGAACCATTCCTGTGACACTAGTTATAGATTCCGATGCATCACTTCATTTTTACTGTATCCCTTGGACCTTCTTATTGACGATGAAACACAGAAACTGCAGCGGAATTAAATAGAAAAGGCACAATGCCGACTTAATTACAAGAAGACTGCCTCTTCTTTCTGTCTATGTTTTGAACCATTCCTGTGACGCTAGTTACAGATTCCGATGCGTCACTTCAGGGTTACTGTATCCCTTGGACCTTCTTATTGACGATGAAACACAGATATTGCATCGGAATTAAATACAAAAGGCACAATGCCGACTTAAGTACAAGAAGACTGACTCTTCCTACTGCCTATGTGTTGAACCATTCCTACGACACTAGTTACAGATTCCGATGCTTCACTTCAGGTTTACTGTATCACTCTGAACTTCTTTTTGACGATGAAACACAGAAATTGCATCGGAATTAAATACAAAAAGCTCAATGCCGACGTAAGTACAAGAAGACTGACTCTTCCTACTGTCTATGCTTTGATCGACTCCTCTGACAATAGTTATTGATTTCGATGCTTCACTTCAGGTTTACTGTATCCTTTGGACCTTCTAATTGGCGACGAAATGCAGAAATGGCTTCGGAATTAAATACTAAAGGCACAATGCCGACTTAAGCACAAGAAGACTGACTCTTCTTACTGACTGTTTTGCACCATTCCTGTGACACTTGTTGTAGATTCCGAGGCTTCAGTTCAGGTTTACTGTATCGCTCTGACCTTCTTATTGAAGATGAAACACAGATATTGCTTTGGAATTAAATAGAAAAGGCACAATGCCGACTTAAGCACAAGAAGACTGACTCTTCCTACTGTCTATGGGTTGAACCATTCCTGTGACACTAGTTACAGATTCCGATGCTTCACTTCAGGTTTACTGTATCCCTCTGAACTTCTTTTTGACGATTAAACACAGAAATTGCATCGGAATTAAATACAAAAGCACAATGCCGACATAAATACAAGAAGACTGACCCTTCTTACTGTCTATGTTTTGAACCATTCCTGTGACACTAGTTATAGATTCCGATGCTTCACTTCAGGTTTACTGAATCCCTTGCACCTTCTTATTGACGACGAAACACAGATATTGCATCGGAATTAAATACAAAAGGCACAATGCCGACTTAAGTACAAGAAGACTGACCCTTCTTACTGTCTATGTTTGGAACCATTCCTGTGACACTAGTTATAGATTCCGATCCTTCACTTCAGGTTTACTGTATCCCACTGACCTTCTTATTGATGATGAAACACAGAAATTGCATCGGAATTAAAAACAAAAGGCACAATGCCGACTTAAGTACAAGAAGACTGACTCTTCGTACTGACTATGTTTTGAACCATTCCTGTGACACTAGTTACAGATTACGATGATTCACTTCAGGTTTACTGTATCCCTCTGAACTTCTTTTTGACGATTAAACACAGAAATTGCATCGGAATTAAATACAAAAAGCACAATGCCGACTTAAGTACAAGAAGACTGACTCTTCTTACTGTCTATGTTTTGAACCTTTCCTGTGACACTAGTTATAGATTCCGATACTTCACTTTAGGTTTACAGTTTCCCTTGGACCTTCTTATTGACGAAGAAACACAGAAATTGCATCGGAATTAAATACAAAAGCACAATGCCTATTTAAGTACAAGAAGACTGACTCTTCTTACTGACTATGTTTGGATCCATTCCTGTGACACTAGTTATAGATTCCGATGCCTCACTTCAGGTTTACTGTATCCCTCTGACCTTGTTATTGACGTTGAAACACAGATATTGCATCGGAATTAAATAGAAAAGGCACAATGCCGACTTAAATACAAGAAGACTGACTCTTCTTTCTGTCTATGTTTTGAACCATTCCTGTGACGCTAGTTATAGATTCCGATGCCTCACTTTAGGTTTTCTGTATCCCTCTGACCTTTTTATTGACGATGAAACACAGATATTGCATCGGAATTAATTAGATAAGGCACAATGCCGACTTAATTACAAGAAGACTGACTCTTCTTTCTGTCTATGTTTTGAACCATTCCTGTGACGCTAGTTTCAGATTCCGATGCTTCACTTCAGGGTTACTGTATCCCTTGGACCTTCTTATTGACGATGAAACACAGATATTGCATCGGAATTAAATACAAAAGGCACAATGCCGACTTAAGTACAAGAAGACTGACTCTTCCTACTGTCTATGTGTTGAACCATTCCTGTGACACTAGTTACAGATTCCGATGCTTCACTTAAGGTTTACTGTATCCCTCTGAACTTCTTTTTGACGATGAAACACAGAAATTGCATCGGATTTAAAGACAAAAAGCACAATGCCGACTTAAGTACAAGAAGACTGACTCTTCCTACTGTCTATGTTTTGAATCATTCCTGTGACACTAGTTACAGTTTCCGATGCTTCACTTCAGGTTTACTGTATCCCTCTGACCTTCTTTTTGACGATGAAACACAGAAATTGCATCGGACTTAAATACAAGAGGCGCAATGCCGACCTAAGTACAAGAAGACTGACACTTCCTACCGTCAATGTTTTGAACGATTCCTGTGACATTAGTTATAGATACCGACGCTTCACTTCAGGTTTACTGTATCCTTCGGACCTTCTTATTGCCGACGAAGTACAGAATTTGCATCGGAATTAAATACAAAAGGCACAATGCCGACTTATGTACAAGAAGACTGACTCTTCTTACTGACTGTTTTGAACCATTCCTGTGTTACTAGTTATGGATTCCAATGCTTCACTTCAAGTTTACTGTATCCTTTGGACCTTCTTATTGGCGACGAAATACAGAAATTGCATTGGAATTAAATACAAAATGCACATTGCTGACTTAAGTACAAGAAGACTGACTCTTCTTACTGTCTATGATTTGAACCATTCCAGTGACACTAGTTATAGATTCCGATGCTTCACTTCAGGTTAACTGTATCCCTTGGACCTTCTTATTGACGATGAAACACAGAAAATGCATCGGAATTAAATACAAAAGGCACAATGCCGACTTAAGTACAAGAAGATTGACTCTTCTTACTGTCTATGTTTGAACCATTCCTGTGACACTAGTTATATATTCCGATGCTTAATTTCAGGCTTGCTGTATCCCTTGGACCTTCTTATTGACGATGAAACACAGAAAATGCATCGGAATTAAATACAAAAGGCAGTATGGCGACTTAAGTATAAGAAGACTGACTCTTCTTACTGACTGCTTTGAACCATTCCTGTGACACCAGTTATAGATTCCGATGCTTCACTTCAGGTTTACTGTATCCCTCTGACCTTCTTTTTGACGATGAATCACAGAAATTGCATCGGAATTAAATAGAAAAGGCACAATGCCGACTTCAGTACAAGAAGACTGACTCTTCCTACTGTCTAAGTTTTGAACCAATCCTGTGACACTAGTTATAGATTCCGATGCTTCACTTCAGATTTACTGTATAACCCTGCACCTTCTTATTGACGATGAAACAGAGGTATTTCACCGGAATTAAGTACAAAAGGCACAATGCCGACATAAGTACAAGAAGACTGACCCTTCTTAATGTCTATGTTTTGAACCATTCCTGTGACACTAGTTATAGATTCCGATGGTTCACTTCAGGTTTACTGTATCCCTCTGACCTTCTTATTGACCATGAAACACAGAAATAGCATCGGAATTAAGTACAAAAGGCACAATGCCGACTTAAGTACAAGAAGACTGACTCTTCGTACTGACTATGTTTTGAACCATTCCTGTGACACTAGTTATAGATTCCGATGCCTCACGTCAGGTTTTCTGTATCCCTCTGACCTTCTTATTGACGATGAAACACAGATATTGCATCGGAATTAAATAGATAATTCACAATGCCGACTTAAGTACAAGAAGACTGACTCTTGTTACTGACTATGATTTGAACCATTCCTGTGACACTAGTTATAGATTCCAATGATTCACTTCAGGTTTAGTGTATCCCTGTGACCTTCTTATTGACGATGAAACACAGAAATTGCATCGGAATTAAATAGATAAGGTACAATGCCGACTTAGGTACAAGAAGACTGACTCTTCTTACTGTCTATGTTTTGAACCATTCCTGTGACACTAGTTATAGATTCCGATGCTTCAGTTCAGGTTTACTGTATCTCTGGGACCTTCTTATTGACGATGAAACACAGAAATTGCATCGGAAATAAATATAAATAGCACAATGCCGACTTAAGTACAAGAAGACTGACTCTTCTTTCTGTCTATGCTTTGAACCATTCCTGTGATGCTAGTTACAAATTACGATGCTTCACTTCAGGGTTACTGTATCCCTCTGACATACTTATTGACGATTAAACACAGAAATAGCATCGGAATTAAATACAAAAGGCACAATGCCGACTTATGTACAAAAAGACTGACTCTTCCTACTGTCTATGTTTTGAATCATTCCTGTGACACTAGTTACAGATTCCGATGCTTCACTTCAGGTTTACTGTATCCCTCTGACCTTCTTTTTGACGATAAAACACAGAAATTGCATCGGACTTAAATACACAAGGCACAATGCCGACTTAAGTACAAGAAGACTGACACTTCCTACTGTCTATGTTTTGAACGATTCCTGTGATATTAGTTTTAGATTCCGACGCTTCACTTCAGGTTTACTGTATTCTTTGGACCTTCTTATTGGCGACGAAGTACAGAAATTGCATCGGAATTATATACAAAAGGCACAATGCCGACTTATGTACAAGAAGACCGACTCTTCTTACTGACTGTTTTGAACCATTCCTGTGACACTAGTTATAGATTCCGATGCTTCACTTCAGGTTTACTGTATCCCTCTGACCTTCTTATTGACGATGAAAGACAGAATTTGCATCGGAATTAAATACAAAAGGCAGAGTGCCGACTTAAGTATAAGAAGACTGACTCTTCTTACTGACTGTTTTGAACCATTCCTGTGACACCAGTTATAGATTCCGATGCTTCACTTCAGGTTTACTGTATCCCTCTGACCTTCTTTTTGACGATGAAACACAGAAATGCTTCGGTTTAAATACAAAGGGCACAATGCCGACTTAAGTACAAGAAGACTGACTCTTCCTACAGTCTATGTTTTGAACGATTCCTGTGACATTACTTATAGATTCCGATGCTTCACTTCAGGTTTACTGTATGCTTTGGACCTACGTATTGGCGACGAAATACAGAAATTGCATTGGAATTAAATAGAAGAGGCACATTGCCGGCTTAAGTACAAGAGGACTGACTCTACTTACTGTCTATGTTTGAACCATTCCTGTGACACTAGTTATATATTCCGATGCTTCACTTCAGGGTTACTGTATCCCTCTGACATTCTTATTGACGATGAAACACAGAAATTGCATCGGAATTAAATAGAGAAGGCACAATGCCGACTTAAGTACAAGAAGACTGACTCTTCCTACTGTCTATGTTTTGAACGATTCCTGTGACATTACTTATAGATTCCGATGCTTCACTTCAGGTTTTCTGTATCCTTTGGACCTTCTTGTTGGCGATGAAACACAGATATTGCATTGGAATTAAATAGAAAAGGCACAATGCCGACTTAAGCACAAAAAGACTGTCTCTTCTTACTGACTATGTTTTGAACCATTCCTGTGACACTAGTTATAGATTCCGATGCTTCACTTCAGGTTTACTGTATCCCTTGCACCTTCTTATTGACGGTGAAACACAGATATTGCATCGGAATTAAATACAAAAGGCACAATGCCGACTTAAGTACAAGAAGACTGACCCTTCTAACTGTCTACGTATTGAACCATTCCTGTGACACTAGTTATAGTTTCCGATGCTTCACTTCAGGTTAACTCTATCCCTAGGACCTTCTTATTGACGGTGAAACACAGAAATTGTATCGGAACTAAATACAAAAGGCACAATGCCGACTTAAGTACAAGAAGACTGACTCTTCCTACTGTCTATGTTTGAACGATTCCTGTGACATTAGTTATAGATTCCGATGCTTCACTTCAGGTGTACAATATCCTTTGGACTTTCTTATTGGCGACGAAATACAGAAATTGCATTGAAATTAAATAGATAAGGCACATTGCCGACGTAAGTACAAGAAGACTGACTCTTCTTACTGTCTATGTTTTGAACCTTTCCTGTGACACTAGTTATAGATTCCGATGCTTCACTTTAGGTTTACTGTATCCCTTGGACCCTCTTATTGACGAAGAAACACAGAAATTGCATCGGAATTAAATACAAAAGCACAATGCCGACATAAATACAAGAAGACTGACCCTTCTTACTGTCTATGTTTTGAACCATTCCTGTGACACTAGTTATAGATTCCGATGCTTCACTTCAGGTTTACTGTATCCCTTGCACCTTCTTATTGACGATGAAACACAGATATTGCATCGGAATTAAATACAAAAGGCACAATGCCGACTTAAGTACAAGAAGACTGACCCTTCTTACTGTCTATGCTTGGAACCATTCCTGTGACACTAGTTATGGATTCCGATGCTTCACTTCAGGTTTACTGTATCCCACTGACCTTCTTATTGACGATGAAACACAGAAATTGCATCGGAATTAAAAACAAAAGGCACAATGCCGACTTAAGTACAAGAAGACTGACTCTTCGTACTGACTATGTTTTGAACCTGTCCTGTGACACTAGTTATAGATTCCGATGCTTCACTTTAGGTTTACAGTTTCCCTTGGACCTTCTTATTGACGAAGAAACACAGAAATTGCTTCGGAATTAAATACAAAAGCACAATGCCTATTTAAGTACAAGAAGACTGACTCTTCTTAATGACTATGTTTGGATCCATTCCTGTGACACTAGTTATAGATTCCGATGCCTCACTTCAGGTTTACTGTATCCCTCTGACCTTGTTATTGACGTTGAAACACAGATATTGCATCGGAATTAAATAGAAAAGGCACAATGCCGACTTAAGTACAAGAAGACTAACTCTTCTTTCAGTCTATGTTTTGAACCATTCCTGTGACACTAGTTAAATATTCCGATGCTTCACTTCAGGTTTACTGTATCCCTTGGACCTTCTTATTGACGATGAAACATAGAAAATTCAACGGAATTAAATACAAAAGGCACAATGCCGACTTAAGTACAAGAAGATTGACTCTTCTTACTGACTGTTTTGAACCATTCCTGTGACACTAGTTATAGATTCCGATGCTTCACTTCAGGTTTACTGTATCCCTCTGACCTTCTTATTGACGATGAAACACAGAAATTGCATCGCAATTAAATACAAAAGGCACAATGCCGACTTAAGTAGAAGAAGACTGACTCTTCTTACTGTCTATGTTTTGAACCATTCCTGTGACACTAGTTATAGATTCCGATGCTTTACTTCAGGTTTACTGTATCCCTCTGAACTTCTTTTTGACGATGAAACTCAGAAATTGCATCGGATTTAAATACAAAAAGCACAATGCCGACTTAAGTACAAGAAGACTGACTCTTCCTACTGTTTATGGTTTGATCGATTCCTGTGACAATAGTTATTGATTCCGATGCTTCACTTCAGGTTTACTGTATCCTTTGGACCTTCTAATTGGCGACGAAATGCAGAAATAGCTTCGGAATTAAATACTAAAGGCACAATGCCGACTTAAGTACTAGAAGACTGACTCTTCTTACTGACTGTTTTGAACCATTCCTGTGACACTTGTTATAGATTCCGATGCTTCACTTCAGGTTTACTGTATCCCTTGCACCTTCTTATTGACGGTGAAACACAGATATTGCATCGGAATTAAATACAAAAGGCACAATGCCGACTTAAGTACAAGAAGACTGACCCTTCTAACTGTCTACGTATTGAACCATTCCTGTGACACTAGTTATAGTTTCCGATGCTTCACTTCAGGTTAACTCTATCCCTAGGACCTTCTTATTGACGATGAAACACAGAAATTGTATCGGAACTAAATACAAAAGGCACAATGCCGACTTAAGTACAAGAAGACTGACTCTTCCTACTGTCTATGTTTGAACGATTCCTGTGACATTAGTTATAGATTCCGATGCTTCACTTCAGGTGTACTATATCCTTTGGACTTTCTTATTGGCGACGAAATACAGAAATTGCATTGAAATTAAATAGATAAGGCACATTGCCGACGTAAGTACAAGAAGACTGACTCTTCTTACTGTCTATGTTTTGAACCTTTCCTGTGACACTAGTTATAGATTCCGATGCTTCACTTTAGGTTTACTGTATCCCTTGGACCCTCTTATTGACGAAGAAACACAGAAATTGCATCGGAATTAAATACAAAAGCACAATGCCGACATAAATACAAGAAGACTGACCCTTCTTACTGTCTATGTTTTGAACCATTCCTGTGACACTAGTTATAGATTCCGATGCTTCACTTCAGGTTTACTGTATCCCTTGCACCTTCTTATTGACGATGAAACACAGATATTGCATCGGAATTAAATACAAAAGGCACAATGCCGACTTAAGTACAAGAAGACTGACTCTTCCTACTGTCTATGTTTTGAACGATTCCTGTGACATTACTTATAGATTCCGATGCTTCACTTCAGGTTTACTGTATCCTTTGGACCTTCTTGTTGGCGACGAAATACAGAAATTGCATTGGTATTAAATAGACAAGGCACATTGCCGGCTTAAGTACAAGAGGACTGACTCTTCTTACTGTCTATGTTTGAACCATTCCTGTGACACTAGTTAAATATTCCGATGCTTCACTTCAGGTTTACTGTATCCCTTGGACCTTCTTATTGACGATGAAACATAGAAAATGCAACGGAATTAAATACAAAAGGCACAATGCCGACTTAAGTACAAGAAGATTGACTCTTCTTACTGACTGTTTTGAACCATTCCTGTGACACTAGTTATAGATTCCGATGCCTCACTTCAGGTTTACTGTATCCCTCTGACCTTCTTATTGACGATGAAACACAGAAATTGCATCGGAATTAAATACAAAAGGCACAATGCCGACTTAAGTAGAAGAAGACTGACTCTTCTTACTGTCTATGTTTGAACCATTCCTGTGACACTAGTTATAGATTCCGATGCTTCACTTCAGGTTTACTGTATCCCTCTGAACTTCTTTTTGACGATGAAACACAGAAATTGCATCGGATTTAAATACAAAAAGCACAATGCCGACCTAAGTACAAGAAGACTGACTCTTCCTACTGTTTATGTTTTGATCGATTCCTGTGACAATAGTTTTTGATTCCGATGCTTCACTTAAGGTTTACTGTATCCTTTGGACCTTCTAATTGGCGACGAAATGCAGAAATAGCTTCGGAATTAAATACTAAAGGCACAATGCCGACTTAAGTACTAGAAGACTGACTCTTCTTACTGACTGTTTTGAACCACTCCTGTGACACTTGTTATAGATTCCGAGGCTTCACTTCAGGTTTACTCTATCCCTCTGACCTTCTTATTGACGATGAAACACAGATATTGCATTGGAATTAAATAGAAAAGGCACAATGCCGACTTAAGCACAAAAAGACTGTCTCTTCTTACTGACTATGTTTTGAACCATTCCTGTGACACTAGTTATAGATTCCGATGCTTCACTTCAGGTTTACTGTATCCCTTGCACCTTCTTATTGACGGTGAAACACAGATATTGCATCGGAATTAAATACAAAAGGCACAATGCCGACTTAAGTACAAGAAGACTGACCCTTCTAACTGTCTACGTATTGAACCATTCCTGTGACACTAGTTATAGTTTCCGATGCTTCACTTCAGGTTAACTCTATCCCTAGGACCTTCTTATTGACGATGAAACACAGAAATTGTATCGGAACTAAATACAAAGGCACAATGCCGACTTAAGTACAAGAAGACTGACTCTTCCTACTGTCTATGTTTGAACGATTCCTGTGACATTAGTTATTGATTCCGATGCTTCACTTCAGGTGTACTATATACTTTGGACTTTCTTATTGGCGACGAAATACAGAAATTGCATTGGAATTAAATAGATAAGGCACATTGCCGACGTAAGTACAAGAAGACTGACTCTTCTTACTGTCTATGTTTTGAACCTGTCCTGTGACACTAGTTATAGATTCCGATGCTTCACTTTAGGTTTACTGTATCCCTTGGACCCTCTTATTGACGAAGAAACACAGAAATTGCATCGGAATTAAATACAAAAGCACAATGCCGACTTAAGTACAAGAAGACTGACCCTTCTTACTGTCTATGTTTTGAACCATTCCTGTGACACTTGTTATAGATTCCGATGCTTCACTTCAGGTTTACTGTATCCCTTGCACCTTCTTATTGACGATGAAACACAGATATTGCATCGGAATTAAATACAAAAGGCACAATGCCGACTTAAGTACAAGAAGACTGACCCTTCTTACTGTCTACGTATTGAACCATTCCTGTGACATAGTTTCCGATGCTTCACTTCAGGTTTACTCTATCCCTAGGACCTTCTTATTGACGATGAAACACAGAAATTGCATCGGAACTAAATACAAAAGCCCCAATGCCGACTTAAGTACAAGAAGACTGACTCCTCCTACTGTCTATGTTTGAACGATTCCTGTGACATTAGTTATAGATTCCGATGCTTCACTTCAGGTTTACTATATCCTTTGGACTTTCTTATTGGCGACGAAATACAGAAATTGCATTGGAATTATAAAGATAAGGCACATTGGCGACGTAAGTACAAGAAGACTGACTCTTCTTACTGTCTATGTTTTGAACCTTTCCTGTGACACTAGTTATAGATTCCGATGCTTCACTTCAGGTTTACTGTATCCCTTGGACCTTCTTATTGACGAAGAAACACAGAAATTGCATCGGAATTAAATACAAAAGCACAATGCCGACTTAAGTACAAGAAGACTGACCCTTCTTACAGTCTATGTTTAGAACCATTCCTGTGACACTAGTTATAGATTCCGATGCTTCACTTCAGGTTTACTGTATCCCTTGCATCTTCTTATTGACGATGAAACACAGATATTGCAACGGAATTAAATACAAAAGGCACAATGCCGAGTTAAGTACAAGAAGACTGACCCTTCTTTCTGTCTATGTTTAGAACCATTCCTGTGACACTAGTTATAGATTCCCATGCTTCACTACAGGTTTACTGTATCCCACTAACCTTCTTATTGACGATGAAACACAGAAATTGCATCGGAATTAAAAACAAAAGGCACAATAACGACTTAAGTACAAGAAGACTGACTCTTCGTACTGACTATGTTTTGAACCATTCCTGTGACACTAGTTATAGATTACGATGATTCACTTCAGGTTTACTGTATCCCTCTGAACTTCTTTTTGACGATGAAATACAGAAATTGCATCGGAATTAAATACAAAAAGCACAATTCCGACTTAAGGACAAGAAGACTGACTCTTCTTACTGTCTATGTTTTGAACCTTTCCTGTGACACTAGTTATAGATTCCGATGCTTCACTTTAGGTTTACTGTATCCCTTGGACCTTCTTATTGACCAAGAAACACAGAAATTGCATCGGAATTAAATACAAAAGCACAATGCCGACTTAAGTACAAGAAGACTGACTCTTCTTACTGACTATGTTTGGATCCATTCCTGTGACACTAGTTATAGATTACGATGCCTCACTTCAGGTTTACTGTATCCCTCTGACCTTCTTATTGACGTTGAAACACAGATAATGCATCGGAATTACATAGTAAAGGCACAATGTCGACTTAAGTACAAGAAGACTGACTCTTCTTACTGACTATGTTTTGAACCATTCCTGTGACACAAGTTATAGATTCCGATGCTACACTTCAGGTTTTCTGTATCCCATGGACCTTCTTATCTACGATGAAACACAGAAATTGCATCGGAATTAAAAAGAAAAGGCACAATGCCGACTTAAGTACAAGAAGACTGACTTTTCTTTCTGTCTATGATTTAAACCATTCCTGCGACGCTAGTTACAGATTCCGATGCTTCACTTCAGGGTTACTGTATCCCTTGGACCTTCTTATTGACGATGAAACACAGATATTGCATCGGAATTAAATACAAAAGGCACAATGCCGACTAAAGTACAAGAAGACTGACTCTTCCAACTGTCTATGTTTTCAACCATTCCTGTGACACTAGATACAGATTCCGATGCCTCACTTCAGGTTTACTGTATCCCTCTGACCTTCTTTTTGACGATGAAACACAGAAATTGCATCGGAATTAAATACAAAAGGCACAATGCCGACTTAAGTACAAGAAGACTGACTCTTCCTACTGTCTATGTTTTGAACGATTCCTATGACATTAGTTATTGATTCCGATGCTTCACTTCAGCTTTACTGTATCCTTTGGACCTTCTAATTGGCGACGAAATGCAGAAATAGCTTCGAAATTAAATACAAAAGGCACAATGCCGACTTAAGTACAAGAAGACTGACTCTTATTTCTGTCTATGTTTTGAACCATTCCTGTGACATTACTTATAGATTCCGATGCTTCACTTCAGGTTTACTGTATGCTTTGGACCTACGTATTGGCGACGAAATACAGAAATTTCATTGGAATTAAATAGAAAAGGCACATTGCCGGCTTAAGTACAAGAGGACTGACTCTTCTTACTGTCTATGTTTGAACCATTTCTGTGACACTAGTTATATATTCCGATGCTTCACTTCAGGGTTACTGTATCCCTCTTACATTCTTATTGACGATGAAACACAGAAAATGCATCGGAATTAAATAGAAAAGGCACAATGCCGACTTAAGTACAAGAAGCCTGACTCTTCCTACTGTCTATGTTTTGAACGATTCCTGTGACATTACTTATAGACTCCGATGCTTCACTTCAGGTTTACTGTATCCTTTGGACCGTCTTGTTGGCGACGAAATACAGAAATTGCATTGGAATTAAATAGAAAAGGCACATTGCCGGCTTAAGTACAAGAGGACTGACTCTTCTTACTGTCTATGTTTGAACCATTCCTGTGACACTAGTTAAATATTCCGATGCTTCACTTCAGGTTTACTGTATCCCTTGGACCTTCTTATTGACGATGAAACATAGAAAATGCACAGGAATTAAATACAAAAGGCACAATGCCGACTTAAGTACACGAAGATTGACTCTTCTTACTGACTGTTTTTACCATTCCTGTGACACTAGTTATAGATTCCGATACTTCACTTCAGGTTTACTGTATTCCTCTGACCTTCTTATTGTCGATGAAACACAGAAATTGCATCGGAATTAAATACAAAAGGCACAATGCCGACTTAAGTAGAAGAAGACTGACTCTTCTTACTGTCTATGTTTTGAACCATTCCTGTGACACTAGTTATAGATTCCGATGCTTCACTTCAGGTTTACTGTCTCCCTTGCACCTTCTTATTGACGATGAAACACAGATATTGCATCGGAATTAAATACAAAAGGCACAATGCCGACTAAAGTACAAGAAGACTGACTCTTCCAACTGTCTATGTTTTGAACCATTCCTGTGACACTAGATACAGATTCCGATGCCTCACTTCAGGTTTACTGTATCCCTCTGACCTTCTTTTTGACGATGAAACACAGAAATTGCATCGGAATTAAATACAAAAGGCACAATGCCGACTTAAGTACAAGAAGACTGACTCTTCCTACTGTCTATGCTTTGAACGATTCCTGTGACATTAGTTATTGATTCCGATGCTTCACTTCAGGTTTACTGTATCCTTTGGACCTTCTAATTGACGACGAAATGCAGAAATAGCTTCGAAATTAAATACAAAAGGCACAATGCCGACTTAAGTACAAGAAGACTGACTCTTCTTTCTGTCTATGTTTTGAACCATTCCTGTGACGCTAGTTATAGATTCCGATGCCTCACTTCAGGTTTTCTGTATCCCTCTGACCTTCTTATTGACGATGAAACACAGATATTGCATCGGAATTAAATAGATAAGGCACAATGCCGACTTAAGTACAAGAAGACTGAATCTTCTTACTGACTATGCTTTGAACCATTAATGTGACGCTAGTTATAGATTCCGATGCCTCACTTCAGGTTTTCTGTATCCCTCTGACCTTCTTATTGACGATGAAACACAGATTTTGCATCGGAATTAAATAGATAAGGCACAATGCCGACTTAAGTACAAGAAGACTGACTATTCTTACTGACTATGTTTTGAACCATTCCTGTGACACTAGTTATAGATTCCGATGCTTCACTTCAGGTTTACTGTATCCCTGTGACCTTCGTATTGACGATGGAACACAGAAATAGCATCGGAATTAAATAGAAAAGGCACAAGGCCGACTTACGTATAAGTAGACTGACTCTTCTTACTGTCTATGTTTTGAACCATTCCTGTGACACTAGTTATAGATTCCGATGCTTCACTTCATGTTTACTGTATCCCTGGGACCTTCTAATTGACGATGAAACACAGAAATTGCATCGGAAATAAATAGAAAAGGCACAATGCCGACTTAAGTACAAGAAGACTGACTCTTCTTTCTGTCTATGTTTTGAACCATTCCTGTGACGCTAGTTACAGATTCCGATGCTTCACTTCAGGGTTACAGTATCCCTCTGACATTCTTATTGACGATGAAACACAGAAATTGCATCGGAATTAAATAAAAAAGGCACAATGCCGACTTAAGTACAAAAAGACTGACTCTTCCTACTGTCTATGTTTTGAATCATTCCTGTGACACTAGTTACAGTTTCCGATGCTTCACTTCAGATTTACTGTATCCCTCTGACCTTCTTTTTGACGATGAAACACAGAAATTGCATCGGACTTAAATACAAAAGGCACAATGCCGACTTAAGTACAAGAAGACTGACACTTCCTGCTGTCTATGTTTTGAACGATTCCTGTGACAATAGTTATTGATTCCGATGCTTCACTTAAGGTTTACTGTATCCTTTGGACCTTCTAATTGGCGACGAAATGCAGAAATAGCTTCGGAATTAAATACTAAAGGCACAATGCCGACTTAAGTACTAGAAGACTGACTCTTCTTACTGACTGTTTTGAACCACTCCTGTGACACTTGTTATAGATTCCGAGGCTTCACTTCAGGTTTACTGTATCCCTCTGACCTTCTTATTGACGATGAAACACAGATATTGCATTGGAATTAAATAGAAAAGGCACAATGCCGACTTAAGCACAAAAAGACTGTCTCTTCTTACTGACTATGTTTTGAACCATTCCTGTGACACTAGTTATAGATTCCGATGCTTCACTTCAGGTTTACTGTATCCCTTGCACCTTCTTATTGACGGTGAAACACAGATATTGCATCGGAATTAAATACAAAAGGCACAATGCCGACTTAAGTACAAGAAGACTGACCCTTCTAACTGTCTACGTATTGAACCATTCCTGTGACACTAGTTATAGTTTCCGATGCTTCACTTCAGGTTAACTCTATCCCTAGGACCTTCTTAATGACGATGAAACACAGAAATTGTATCGGAACTAAATACAAAGGCACAATGCCGACTTAAGTACAAGAAGACTGACTCTTCCTACTGTCTATGTTTGAACGATTCCTGTGACATTAGTTATTGATTCCGATGCTTCACTTCAGGTGTACTATATACTTTGGACTTTCTTATTGGCGACGAAATACAGAAATTGCATTGGAATTAAATAGATAAGGCACATTGCCGACGTAAGTACAAGAAGACTGACTCTTCTTACTGTCTATGTTTTGAACCTGTCCTGTGACACTAGTTATAGATTCCGATGCTTCACTTTAGGTTTACTGTATCCCTTGGACCCTCTTATTGACGAAGAAACACAGAAATTGCATCGGAATTAAATACAAAAGCACAATGCCGACTTAAGTACAAGAAGACTGACCCTTCTTACTGTCTATGTTTTGAACCATTCCTGTGACACTTGTTATAGATTCCGATGCTTCACTTCAGGTTTACTGTATCCCTTGCACCTTCTTATTGACGATGAAACACAGATATTGCATCGGAATTAAATACAAAAGGCACAATGCCGACTTAAGTACAAGAAGACTGACCCTTCTTACTGTCTACGTATTGAACCATTCCTGTGACACTAGTTATAGTTTCCGATGCTTCACTTCAGGTTTACTCTATCCCTAGGACCTTCTTATTGACGATGAAACACAGAAATTGCATCGGAACTAAATACAAAAGCCCCAATGCCGACTTAAGTACAAGAAGACTGACTCCTCCTACTGTCTATGTTTGAACGATTCCTGTGACATTAGTTATAGATTCCGATGCTTCACTTCAGGTTTACTATATCCTTTGGACTTTCTTATTGGCGACGAAATACAGAAATTGCATTGGAATTATAAAGATAAGGCACATTGGCGACGTATGTACAAGAAGACTGACTCTTCTTACTGTCTATGTTTTGAACCTTTCCTGTGACACTAGTTATAGATTCCGATGCTTCACTTCTGGTTTACTGTATCCCTTGGACCTTCTTATTGACGAAGAAACACAGAAATTGCATCGGAATTAAATACAAAAGCACAATGCCGACTTAAGTACAAGAAGACTGACCCTTCTTACTGTCTATGTTTAGAACCATTCCTGTGACACTAGTTATAGATTCCCATGCTTCACTACAGGTTTACTGTATCCCACTGACCTTCTTATTGACGATGAAACACAGAAATTGCATCGGAATTAAAAACAAAAGGCACAATAACGACTTAAGTACAAGAAGACTGACTCTTCGTACTGACTATGTTTTGAACCATTCCTGTGACACTAGTTATAGATTACGATGATTCACTTCAGGTTTACTGTATCCCTCTGAACTTCTTTTTGACGATGAAATACAGAAATTGCATCGGAATTAAATACAAAAAGCACAATTCCGACTTAAGGACAA
This sequence comes from Schistocerca serialis cubense, assembly GCF_023864345.2. Taxonomy (NCBI): domain Eukaryota; kingdom Metazoa; phylum Arthropoda; class Insecta; order Orthoptera; family Acrididae; genus Schistocerca; species Schistocerca serialis. Next base: position 8,900,177 of record NC_064647.1, read on the forward strand.
GAAGACTGACTCTTCTTACTGTCTATGTTTTGAACCTTTCCTGTGACACTAGTTATAGATTCCGATGCTTCACTTTAGGTTTACTGTATCCCTTGGACCTTCTTATTGACCAAGAAACACAGAAATTGCATCGGAATTAAATACAAAAGCACAATGCCGACTTAACTACAAGAAGACTGACTCTTCTTACTGACTATGTTTGGATCCATTCCTGTGACACTAGTTATAGATTACGATGCCTCACTTCAGGTTTACTGTATCCCTCTGACCTTCTTATTGACGTTGAAACACAGATAATGCATCGGAATTACATAGTAAAGGCACAATGTCGACTTAAGTACAAGAAGACTGACTCTTCTTACTGACTATGTTTTGAACCATTCCTGTGACACAAGTTATAGATTCCGATGCTACACTTCAGGTTTTCTGTATCCCTTGGACCTTCTTATCTACGATGAAACACAGAAAATGCATCGGAATTAAAAAGAAAAGGCACAATGCCGACTTAAGTACAAGAAGACTGACTTTTCTTTCTGTCTATGATTTAAACCATTCCTGCGACGCTAGTTACAGATTCCGATGCTTCACTTCAGGGTTACTGTATCCCTTGGACCTTCTTATTGACGATGAAACACAGATATTGCATCGGAATTAAATACAAAAGGCACAATGCCGACTAAAGTACAAGAAGACTGACTCTTCCAACTGTCTATGTTTTCAACCATTCCTGTGACACTAGATACAGATTCCGATGCCTCACTTCAGGTTTACTGTATCCCTCTGACCTTCTTTTTGACGATGAAACACAGAAATTGCATCGGAATTAAATACAAAAGGCACAATGCCGACTTAAGTACAAGAAGACTGACTCTTCCTACTGTCTATGTTTTGAACGATTCCTATGACATTAGTTATTGATTCCGATGCTTCACTTCAGGTTTACTGTATCCTTTGGACCTTCTAATTGGCGACGAAATGCAGAAATAGCTTCGAAATTAAATACAAAAGGCACAATGCCGACTTAAGTACAAGAAGACTGACTCTTATTTCTGTCTATGTTTTGAACCATTCCTGTGACATTACTTATAGATTCCGATGCTTCACTTCAGGTTTACTGTATGCTTTGGACCTACGTATTGGCGACGAAATACAGAAATTTCATTGGAATTAAATAGAAAAGGCACATTGCCGGCTTAAGTGCAAGAGGACTGACTCTTCTTACTGTCTATGTTTGAACCATTTCTGTGACACTAGTTATATATTCCGATGCTTCACTTCAGGGTTACTGTATCCCTCTGACATTCTTATTGACGATGAAACACAGAAAATGCATCGGAATTAAATAGAAAAGGCACAATGCCGACTTAAGTACAAGAAGCCTGACTCTTCCTACTGTCTATGTTTTGAACGATTCCTGTGACATTACTTATAGATTCCGATGCTTCACTTCAGGTTTACTGTATCCTTTGGACCGTCTTGTTGGCGACGAAATACAGAAATTGCATTGGAATTAAATAGAAAAGGCACATTGCCGGCTTAAGTACAAGAGGACTGACTCTTCTTACTGTCTATGTTTGAACCATTCCTGTGACACTAGTTAAATATTCCGATGCTTCACTTCAGGTTTACTGTATCCCTTGGACCTTCTTATTGACGATGAAACATAGAAAATGCACAGGAATTAAATACAAAAGGCACAATGCCGACTTAAGTACACGAAGATTGACTCTTCTTACTGACTGTTTTGAACCATTCCTGTGACACTAGTTATAGATTCCGATACTTCACTTCAGGTTTACTGTATTCCTCTGACCTTCTTATTGTCGATGAAACACAGAAATTGCATCGGAATTAAATACAAAAGGCACAATGCCGACTTAAGTAGAAGAAGACTGACTCTTCTTACTGTCTATGTTTTGAACCATTCCTGTGACACTAGTTATAGATTCCGATGCTTCACTTCAGGTTTACTGTCTCCCTTGCACCTTCTTATTGACGATGAAACACAGATATTGCATCGGAATTAAATACAAAAGGCACAATGCCGACTAAAGTACAAGAAGACTGACTCTTCCAACTGTCTATGTTTTGAACCATTCCTGTGACACTAGATACAGATTCCGATGCCTCACTTCAGGTTTACTGTATCCCTCTGACCTTCTTTTTGACGATGAAACACAGAAATTGCATCGGAATTAAATACAAAAGGCACAATGCCGACTTAAGTACAAGAAGACTGACTCTTCCTACTGTCTATGCTTTGAACGATTCCTGTGACATTAGTTATTGATTCCGATGCTTCACTTCAGGTTTACTGTATCCTTTGGACCTTCTAATTGACGACGAAATGCAGAAATAGCTTCGAAATTAAATACAAAAGGCACAATGCCGACTTAAGTACAAGAAGACTGACTCTTCTTTCTGTCTATGTTTTGAACCATTCCTGTGACGCTAGTTATAGATTCCGATGCCTCACTTCAGGTTTTCTGTATCCCTCTGACCTTCTTATTGACGATGAAACACAGATATTGCATCGGAATTAAATAGATAAGGCACAATACCGACTTAAGTACAAGAAGACTGAATCTTCTTACTGACTATGCTTTGAACCATTAATGTGACGCTAGTTATAGATTCCGATGCCTCACTTCAGGTTTTCTGTATCCCTCTGACCTTCTTATTGACGATGAAACACAGATTTTGCATCGGAATTAAATAGATAAGGCACAATGCCGACTTAAGTACAAGAAGACTGACTCTTCTTACTGACTATGTTTTGAACCATTCCTGTGACACTAGTTATAGATTCCGATGCTTCACTTCAGGTTTACTGTATCCCTGTGACCTTCGTATTGACGATGGAACACAGAAATAGCATCGGAATTAAATAGAAAAGGCACAAGGCCGACTTACGTATAAGTAGACTGACTCTTCTTACTGTCTATGTTTTGAACCATTCCTGTGACACTAGTTATAGATTCCGATGCTTCACTTCATGTTTACTGTATCCCTGGGACCTTCTAATTGACGATGAAACACAGAAATTGCATCGGAAATAAATAGAAAAGGCACAATGCCGACTTAAGTACAAGAAGACTGACTCTTCTTTCTGTCTATGTTTTGAACCATTCCTGTGACGCTAGTTACAGATTCCGATGCTTCACTTCAGGGTTACTGTATCCCTCTGACATTCTTATTGACGATGAAACACAGAAATTGCATCGGAATTAAATAAAAAAGGCACAATGCCGACTTAAGTACAAAAAGACTGACTCTTCCTACTGTCTATGTTTTGAATCATTCCTGTGACACTAGTTACAGTTTCCGATGCTTCACTTCAGATTTACTGTATCCCTCTGACCTTCTTTTTGACGATGAAACACAGAAATTGCATCGGACTTAAATACAAAAGGCACAATGCCGACTTAAGTACAAGAAGACTGACACTTCCTACTGTCTATGTTTTGAACGATTCCTGTGACATTAGTTATAGATACCGACGCTTCACTTCAGGTTTACTGTATCCTTCGGACCTTCTTATTGCCGACGAAGAACAGAATTTGCATCGGAATTAAATACAAAAGGCACAATGCCGACTTATGTACAAGAAGACTGACTCTTCTTACTGACTGTTTTGAACCATTCCTGTGTCACTAGTTATAGATTCAAATGCTTCACTTCAGGTTTACTGTATCCTTTGGACCTTCTTATTGGCGACGAAATACAGAAATTGCATTGGAATTAAATACAAAATGTACATTGCTGACTTAAGTACAAGAAGACTGACTCTTCTTACTGTCTATGATTTGAACCATTCCTGTGACACTAGTTATAGATTCCGATGCTTCACTTTAGGTTTACTGTATCCCTTGGACCTTCTTATTGACGATGAAACACAGAAAATGTATCGGAATTAAATACAAAAGGCACAATGCCGACTTAAGTACAAGAAGATTGACTCTTCTTACTGTCTATGTTTGAACCATTCCTGTGACACTAGTTATATATTCCGATGCTTAACTTCAGGTTTGCTGTATCCCTTGGACCTTCTTATTGACGATGAAACACAGAAAATGCATCGGAATTAAAAACAAAAGGCACAATGCCGACCTAAGTACAAGAAGATTGACTCTTCTTACTGACTGTTTTGAACCATTCCTGTGACACTAGTTATATATTCCGATGCTTCACTTCAGGTTTACTGTATCCCTCTGACCTTCTTATTGACGATGAAACACAGAAATTGCATCGGAATTAAATACAAAAGGCAGTATGGCGACTTAAGTGTAAGAAGACTGACTCTTCTTACTGACTGTTTTGAACCATTCCTGTGACACCAGTTATAGATTCCGATGCTTCACTTCAGGTTTACTGTATCCCTCTGACCTTCTTTTTGACGACGAATCAGAGAAATTGCATCGGAATTAAATAGAAAAGGCACAATGCCGACTTCAGTACAAGAACACCGACTCTTCCTACTGTCTAAGTTTTGAACCAATCCTGTGTCACTAGTTATAGATTCCGATGCTTCACTTCAGATTTACTGTATAGCCCTGCACCTTCTTATTGACGATGAAACAGAGATATTGCACCGGAATTAAGTACAAAAGGCACAATGCCGACTTAAGTACAAGAAGACTGACCCTTCTTAATGTCTATGTTTTGAACCATTCCTGTGACACTAGTTATAGATTCCGATGGTTCACTTCAGGTTTACTGTATCCCTCTGACCTTCTTATTGACCATGAAACACAGAAATAGCATCGGAATTAAGTACAAAAGGCACAATGCCGACTTAAGTACAAGAAGACTGACTCTTCGTACTGACTATATTTTGAACCATTCCTGTGACACTAGTTATAGATTCCCATGCCTCACGTCAGGTTTCCTGTATCCCTCTGACCTTCTTATTGACGATGTAACACAGATATTACATCGGAATTAAATAGATAAGGCACAATGCCGACTTAAGTACAAGAAGACTGACTCTTCTTACTGACTATGTTTTGAACCATTCCTGTGACACTAGTTATAGATTCCGATGCTTCACTTCAGGTTTACTGTATCCCTGTGACCTTCTTATTGACGATGAAACACAGAAATTGCATCGGAATTAAATAGATAAGGTACAATGCCGACTTAAGTACAAGAAGACTGATTCTTCTTACTGTCTATGTTTTGAACCATTCCTGTGACACTAGTTATAGATTCCGATGCTTCAGTTCAGGTTTACTGTATCCCTGGGACTTTCTTATTGACGATGAAACACAGAAATTGCATCGGAAATAAATAGAAATAGCACAATGCCGACTTAAGTACAAGAAGACTGACTCTTCTTTCTGTCTATGCTTTGAACCATTCCTGTGACGCTAGTTACAGATTACGATGCTTCACTTCAGGGTTACTGTATCCCTCTGACATTCTTATTGACGATTAAACACAGAAATAGCATCGGAATTAAATACAAAAGGCACAATGCCGACTTATGTACAAAAAGACTGACGCTTCCTACTGTCTATGTTTTGAAACATTCCTGTGACACTAGTTACAGATTCCGATGCTTCACTTCTGGTTTACTGTATCCCTCTGACCTTCTTTTTGACGATGAAACACAGAAATTGCATCGGACTTAAATACAAAAGGCACAATGCCGACTTAAGTTCAAGAAGACTGACACTTCCTACTGTCTATGTTTTGAACGATTCCTGTGACATTAGTTATAGATTCCGACGCTTCACTTCAGGTTTACTGTATCCTTTGGACCTTCTTATTGGCGACGAAGTACAGAAATTGCATCGGAATTATATACAAAAGGCACAGTGCCGACTTATGTACAAGAAGACCGACTCTTCTTACTAACTGTTTTGAACCATTCCTGTGACACTAGTTATAGATTCCGATGCTTCACTTCAGGTTTACTGTATCCCTCTGACCTTCTTATTGACGATGAAAGACAGAAATTGCATCGGAATTAAATACAAAAGGCAGAGTGCCGACTTAAGTATAAGAAGACTGACTCTTCTTACTGACTGTTTTGAACCATTCCTGTGACACCAGTTATAGATTCCGATGCTTCACTTCAGGTTTACTGTATACCTCTGACCTTCTTTTTGACGATGAAACACAGAAATGCTTCGGAATTAAATACAAAGGGCACAATGCCGACTTAAGTACAAGAAGACTGACTCTTCCTACAGTCTATGTTTTGAACGATTCCTGTGACATTACTTATAGATTCAGATGCTTCACTTCAGGTTTACTGTATGCTTTGGACCTACGTATTGGCGACGAAATACAGAAATTGCATTGGAATTAAATAGAAAAGGCACATTGCCGGCTTAAGTAAAAGAGGACTGACTCTTCTTACTGTCTATGTTTGAACCAGTCCTGTGACACTAGTTATATATTCCGATGCTTCACTTCAGGGTTGCTGTATCCCTCTGACATTCTTATTGACGGTGAAACACAGAAATTGCATCGGAATTAAATAGAGAAGGCACAATGCCGACTTAAGTACAAGAAGACTGACTCTTCCTACTGTCTATGTTTTGAACGATTCCTGTGACATTACTTATAGATTCCGATGCTTCACTTCAGGTTTACTGTATACTTTAGACCTTCTTATTGGCGACGAAATACAGAAATTGCATTGGAATTAAATAGAAAAGTCACATTGCCGGCCTAAGTACAAGAGGACTGACTCTTCTTACTGTCTATGTTTGAACCATTCCTGTGACACTAGTTAAATATTCCGATGCTTCACTTCAGGTTTACTGTATCCCTTGGACCTTCTTATTGACGATGAAACACAGAAAATGCACCGGAATTAAATACAAAAGGCACAATGCCGACTTAAGTACAAGAATATTGACTCTTCTTACTGACTGATTTGAACCATTCCTGTGACACTAGTTATAGATTAAGATGCTTCACTTCAGGTTTACTGTATCCCTCTGACCTTCTTATTGACGATGAAACACAGAAATTGCATCGGAATTAAATACAAAAGGCACAATGCCGACTTAAGTAGAAGAAGACTGACTCTTCTTACTGTCTATGTTTTGAACCATTCCTGTGACACTAGTTTTAGATTCCGATGCTTCACTTCAGGTTTACTGTATCCCTCTGACCATCTTATTGACCATGAAACACACAAATAGCATCGGAATTAAATACAAAAGGCACATTGCGGACTTAAGTATAAGAAGACTGACGCTTCGTACTGACTATGTTTTGAACCATTCCTGTGACACTAGTTATAAATTACGATGATTCACTCCAGGTATCCTGTATCCCTTGGACCTTCTTATTGACGATGAAACACAGAAAATGCATCGGAATTAAATACAAAAGGCACAATGCCGACTTAAGTAGAAGAAGACTGACTCTTCTTACTGTCTATGTTTTGAACCATTCCAGTGACACTAGTTATAGATTCCGATGCTACACTTCAGGTTTACTGTATCCCTTGGACCTACTTATTCACGATGAGACACAGAAATTTAATCGGAATTAAATAGAAAAGGCACAATGCTGACTTTAGTACAAGAAGTCTGATTCTTCTTTCTGTCTATGTTTTGAACCATTCCTGTGACGCTAGTTACAGATTCCGATGCTTCACTTCAGGGTTACTGTATCCCTCTGACAATCTTATTGACGATGAAACACAGATATTGCATCGGAATTAAATACAAAAGGCACAATGCCGTCTTTGGTACAAGAAGACTGACCCTTCTTACTGTCCATGTTTTGAACCATTCCTGTGACACTATTTATAGATTCCGATGCTTCACTTCAGGTTCACTGTATCCCTCAGACCTTCTTATTGACGACGAAACACAGAAATTGCATCGGAATGAAATACAAAAGGTACAATGCCGACTTAAGTACAAGAAGACTGATTCTTCGTACTGATTATGTTTAGAACCATTCTTGTGACACTAGTTATAGATTACGATGATTTACTTCAGGTTTACTGTTTCCCTTGGACCCTCTTATTGACGATGAAACACTGAATGACCATGAAAGACAGAAATTGCATCGGAAATAAATAGAAAAGGCACAATGCCGACTAAAGTACAAGAAGACTGACTCTTCTTTCTGTCTATGTTTTGAACCATTCCTGTGACGCTAGTTACAGATTCCGATGCTTCACTTCAGGGTTACTGTATCCCTCTGACATTCTAATTGACGATGAAACATAGAAATTGCATCGGAATTAAATACAAAAGGCACAATGCCGACTTAAGTACAAATAGACTGACTCTTCCTACTGTCTATGCTTTGAATCATTCCTGTGACACTAGTTACAGATTCCGATGCTTCACTTCAGGTTTACTGTATCCCTCTGACCTTCTTTTTGACGATGAAACACAGAAATTGCATCGGACTTAAATACGAAAGGCACAATGCCGACTTAAGTACAAGAAGACTGACGCTTCCTACTGTCTATGTTTTCAACGATTACTGCGACATTAGTTATAGATACCGACGCTTCACTTCAGGTTTACTGTATCCTTCGGACCTTCTTATTGGCGACGAAGTACAGAATTTGCATCGGAATTAAATACAAAAGGCACAATGCCGACTTATGTACAAGAAGACTGACTCTTCTTACTGACTGTTGTGAACCATTCCTGTGTCACTAGTTTAGATTCCAACGCTTCACTTCAGGTTTACTGTATCCTTTGGACCTTCTTATTGCGACGAAATACAGAAATTGCATTGGAATTAAATACAAAATGCACATTGCTGACTTAAGTACAAGAAGACTGACTCTTCTTACTGTCTATGATTTGAACCATTCCTGTGACACTAGTTATAGATTCCGATGCTTCACTTCAGGTTTACTGTATCCCTTGGACCTTCTTATTGACGATGAAACACAGAATATGCATCGGAATTAAATACAAAAGGCACAATGCCGACTTAAGTACAACAAGATTGACTCTTCTTTCTGTCTATGTTTGAACCATTCCTGTGACACTTGTTATATATTCCGATGCTTCACTTCAGGTTTACTGTATCCCTCTGACCATCTTATTGACCATGAAACACACAAATAGCATCGGAATTAAATACAAAAGGCACATTGCGGACTTAAGTATAAGAAGACTGACTCTTCTTACTGTCTATGATTTGAACCATTCCTGTGACACTAGTTATAGATTCCGATGCTTCACTTCAGGTTTACTGTATCCCTTGGACCTTCTTATTGACGATGAAACACAGAATATGCATCGGAATTAAATACAAAAGGCACAATGCCGACTTAAGTACAACGAGATTGACTCTTCTTACTGTCTATGTTTTGAACCATTCCAGTGACACTAGTTATAGATTCCGATGCTACACTTCAGGTTTACTGTATCCCTTGGACCTACTTATTCACGATGAGACACAGAAATTTAATCGGAATTAAATTGAAAAGGCACAATGCTGACTTTAGTACAAGAAGTCTGATTCTTCTTTCTGTCTATGTTTTGAACCATTCCTGTGACGCTAGTTACAGATTCCGATGCTTCACTTCAGGGTTACTGTATCCCTCTGACAATCTTATTGACGATGAAACACAGATATTGCATCGGAATTAAATACAAAAGGCACAATGCCGTCTTTGGTACAAGAAGACTGACCCTTCTTACTGTCCATGTTTTGAACCATTCCTGTGACACTATTTATAGATTCCGATGCTTCACTTCAGGTTCACTGTATCCCTCAGACCTTCTTATTGACGACGAAACACAGAAATTGCATCGGAATGAAATACAAAAGGTACAATGCCGACTTAAGTACAAGAAGACTGATTCTTCGTACTGACTATGTTTAGAACCATTCTTGTGACACTAGTTATAGATTACGATGATTTACTTCAGGTTTACTGTTTCCCTTGGACCTTCTTATTGACGATGAAACACTGAAATTGCATCGGAATTAAATAGGAAAGGCACAATGCCGACTTAAGTACAAGAAGACTGACTCTTCTTACTGATTATGTTTGGAAACATTCCTGTGACACTAGTTATAGATTCCGATGCCTCACTTCAGGTTTACTGTATCCCTCCGACCTTCTTATTGACGATGAAACACAGATATTGCATCGGAATTAAATGGAAAAGGCACAATGCCGACTTAAGCACAAGAAGACTGACTCTCCTTACTGACTATCTTTTGAACCATTCCTGTGACACTAGTTATAGATTCCGATGCTTCACTTCAGGTTTACTGTATCCCTTGCACGTTCGTATTGACGATGAAACACAGAAATTGCATCGGAATTAAATAGAAAAGGCACAATGCCGACTTAAGTACAAGAAGACTGACTCTTCTTACTGACTATGCTTTTAACCATTCCTGTGACGCTAGTTACAGATTCCGATGCTCCACTTCAGGTTCACTGTATCTCTTGGACCTCCTTATTGACGATGAAACATAGATATTGCATCGGAATTAAATACAAAATGCGAAATGCCGACTTAAGTACAAAAAGACTTGCTCTTCCTACTGTCTATCTCTTGAACCGTTCCTGTGACACTAGTTACGGATTCCTATGCTTCACTTCAGGTTTACTGTATCCCTCTGACCTTCTTTTTGACGATGAAACACAGAAATTGCTTCGGAATTAAATACAAAATGCTCAATGCCGACTTAAGTACAAGAAGACTGACTCTTCCTACTGTCTATGTTTTGAACGATTCCTGTGACATTAGTTATAGATTCCGATGCTTCACTTCAGGTTTACTGTATCCTTTGGACCTTCTTATTGGCGACGAAATACAGAAATTGCATTGGAATTAAATAGAAAAGGCACATTGCCGACTTAAGTACAAGAAGACTGACTCTTCTCACTGTCTATGATTAGAACCATTCCTGTGACACTAGTTATAGATTACGATGCTTCACGTCAGGTTTACTGTATCCCTTGGACCTTATTATTGACGATGAAACACAGAAAATGCATCGGAATTAAATACAAAAGGCACACTGCCGACTTAAGTACAAGAAGACTGACCCTTCTTACTGTCTATGTTTTTAACCATTCCAGTGACACTAGTTATAGATTCCGATGCTTCACTTCAGGTTTACTGTATCCCTCAGACGTTCTTATTGACGACGAAACACAGATATTGCATCGGAATTAAATACAAAAGGCACAATGCCGTCTTAAGTACTAGAAGACTGACTCTTCGTACTGACTATGTTTAGAACAATTCTTGTGACACTAGTTATAGATTCCGATGTATCACTTCAGGTTCATGTTTCCCTCTGACCTTCTTATTGACGATGAAACACAGAAATTGCATCGGAATTAAATACAAAAGGCACAAAGCCGACTTAAGTACAAGAAGACTGACTCTTCTTACTGTCTATGATTTGAACCATTCCTGTGACACTAGTTATAGATTCCGATGCTTCACTTCAGGTTTACTGTATCCCTTGCACCTTCTTATTGTCGATGAAACACAGATATTGCATTAGAATTAAATACAAAATGCACAATTCCGATTTAAGTTCAAGAAGACTGACCCTTCTTACTGTCTATGTTTTGAACCATTCCTGTGACACTAGTTACAGATTCCGATGCTTCACTTCAGGTTTACTGTATCCCTTGCACCTTCTTCTTGACGATGAAACACAGATATTGCATCGGAATTAAATACAAAATGCACAATGCCGACTTAAGTACAAGAAGACTGACCCTTCTTACTGTCTATGATTTGAACCATTATTGTGACACTAGTTATAGATTACGATGCTTCACTTCAGGTTTACTGAATCCCTCTGACCTTCTTATTGACCATGAAACTCAGAAATAGCATCGGAAATAAGTATAAAAGGCACAATACCGACTTAAGTACAAGAATGACTCATCGTACTAACTATGTTTTGAACCATTCCTGTGACACTAGTTATAGATTACGATGATTCACTTCTGGTGTACTGTATCCCTTGGACCTTCTTACTGACGATGAAACACAGAAATTGCATCGGAATTAAATAGCAAAGGCACAATGCCTACATAAGTACAAGAAGACTTTCTCTTCTTACTGACTATGTCTGGAACCATTCCTGTGACACTAGTTATAGAATCCGATGCCTCACTTCAGGTTTACTTTATCCCTCTGACCTTCTTATTGACGATGAAACACAGATATTGCATATGAATGAAATAGAAAAGGCACAATGCCGACTTAAGTACAAGAAGACCGACTCTTCTTACTGACTATGTTTAGAACCATTCCTGTGACACTAGTTATAGATTCCGATGCTTCACCTCAGGTTTACTGTATCCCTCTAATCTTCTTATTGTCGATGCAACACAGAAATTGCATCGGAATTAAATAGAAAAGGCACAATGCCGACTTAAGTACAAGAAGACTGACTCTTCCTACTGTCTATGTTTTGAACGATTCCTGTGACCTTAGTTATAGATTCCGATGCTTCACTTCAGGTTTACTGTATCCTTCGGACCATCTTATTGGCGACGAAATACAGAAATTGCATCGGAATTAAATAGAATAGGCACAATGCCGACTTAAGTACATGAAGACTGACTCTTCTTACTGTCTATGATTTGAACTATTCCTGTGACACTAGTTATAGATTCCGATGCTTTACTTCAGGTTTTACTGTATCCCTTGGACCTTCTTATTGACGATGAAACACAGAAAATGCATCGGAATTAAATACGAAAGGCACAATGTCGACTTAAGTAGAAGAATGACTCATCGTACTGACTATGTTTTGAACCATTCCTGTGACACCAGTTATAGATTACGATGATTCACTTCAGGTTTACTGTATCCCTTGGACCTTCTTGTTGACGATGAAACACAGATATTGCATCGGAATTAAATAGAAAAGGCAAAATGCCGACTTAAGTACCAGAAGAGCGACTCTTCTTACTGACTATGTTTTGAACCATTCCTGTGACACTAGTTATAGATTCCAATGCTTCACTTCAGGGTAACTGTATCACTCTGACATTCTTATTGACGATGAAACACTGAAATTGCATCGGAATTAAATAGAAAAGGTACAATGCCGACATAAGTACAAGGAGACTGACTCTTCTTACTGACTATACTTTGAACCATTCCTGTGACGCTAGTTACAGATTCCAATGCTTCTCTTCAGGTTTACTGTATCCCTATGACCTTCTTTTTGACGTAGAAACACAGTAATTGCATCGGAATTAAATACAAAAGGCACAATGCCGACTTAAGTACAAGAAGACTGAGTCTTCTTACTGTCTATGATTTGAACCATTCCTGTGACACTAGTTATAGATTCCGATGCTACACTTCAGGTTTACTGTATTACTTGCACCTTCTTATTGACGATGAAACACAGATATTGCATCAGAATTAAATACAAAATGCACAATGCCGACTTAAGTTCAAGAAGACTGACCCTTCTTACTGTCTATGTTTTGAACCATTCCTGTGACACTAGTTACAGATTCCGATGCTTCACTTCAGGTTTACTGTATCCCTCTTACCTTCTTATTGACGACGAAACACAGAAATTGCATCGGAATGAAATACAAAAGGCACAATGCCGACTTAAGTACAAGAAGACTGACTCTTCGTGCTGACGATGTTTGGAACCATTCCTGTGACACTAGTTATACATTCTGATGCCACACTTCAGGTATACTGTATCCCTCTGACCTTCTTATTGACGATGAAACACAGATATTGCATTGGAATTAAATAGAAAAGGCACAATGCCGACTTAAGCACAAGAAGACTGACTCCTCTTACTGACTATGCTTTGAACCATTCCTGTGACACTAGTTTAAGCTTCCGATGCTTCACTTCAGGTTTACTGTATCCCTTGCACCTTCTTCTCGATGATGAAACACAGATATTGCGTCGGAATTAAATACAAATTGCACAATGCCGACTTAAGTACAAGAAGACTGACCCTTCTTACTGTCTATGATTTGAACCATTCCTGTGACACTAGTTATAGATTCCGATGCTTCACTTCAGGTTTACTGAATCCCTGTGACCTTCTTATTTACCTTGAAAAACAGAAATAGCAGCGGAAATAAGTATAAAACGCACAATACCGACTTAAGTACAAGAATGACTCATCGTACTAACTATGTTTTGAACCATTCCTGTGACACTAGTTATAGATTACGATGATTCACTTCTGGTTTACTGTATCCCTTGGACCTTCTTACTGACGATGAAACACAGAAATTGCATCGGAATTAAATAGCAAAGGCACAATGCCGACATAAGTACAAGAAGACTGACTCTTCTTACTGACTATGTTTGGAACCATTCCTGTGACACTAGTTATAGATTCCGATGCCTCACTTCAGGTTTACTGTATCCCTCTGACCTTCTTATTGACGATGAAACACAGATACTGCATCGGAATGAAATAGAAAAGGCACAATGCCGACTTAAGTACAAGAAGACCGACTCTTCTTACTGACTATGTTTTGAACCATTCCTGTGACACTAGTTATAGATTCCGATGCTTCACTTCAGGTTTACTGTATATCTCTAACCTCCTTATTGTCGATGCAACACAGAAATTGCATCGGAATTAAATAGAAAAGGCACAATGCCGACTTAAGTACAAGAAGACTGACTCTTCCTACTGTCTATGCTTTGAACGATTCCTGTGACCTTAGTTATAGATTCCGATGCTTCACTTCAGGTTTACTGTATCCTTCGGACCTTCTTATTGGCGACGAAATACAGAAATTGCATTGGAATTAAATAGAAAAGGCACATTGCCGACCTAAGTACAAGAAGACTGACTCTTCTTACTGTCTATGATTTGAACCATTCCTGTGACACTAGTTATAGATTCCGATGCTTCACTTCAGGTTTACTGTATCCCTTGGACCTTCTTATTGACGATGAAACACAGAAAATGCATCGGAATTAAATACGAAAGGCACAATGTCGACTTAAGTAGAAGAATGACTCATCGTACTGACTATGTTCTGAACCATTCCTGTGCCACCAGTTATAGATTACGATGATTCACTTCAGGTTTACTGTATCCCTTGGACCTTCTTATTGACGACGAAACACAGATATTGCATCGGAATGAAATAGAAAAGGCAAAATGCCGACTTAAGTACAAGAAGACCGACTCTTCTTACTGACTATGTTTTGAACCATTCCTGTGACACTAGTTAAGGATTCCGATGCTTCACTTCAGGGTAACTGTATCCTTCTGACACTCTTATTGACGATGAAACACTGAAATTGCATCGGAATTAAATAGAGAAATTACAATGCTGACTCAAGTACAAGGAGACTGACTCTTCTTACTGACTATGTTTTGAACCATTCCTGTGACGCTAGTTACAGATTCCAATGCTTCTCTTCAGGTTTACTGTATCCCTATGACCTTCTTTTTGACGTAGAAACACAGTAATTGCATCGGAATTAAATACAAAAGGCACAATGCTGACTTAAGTACAAGAAGACTGACTCTTCTTACTGTCTATGTTTTGAACGATTCCTGTGACATTAGTTGTAGATTCCGATGATTCACTTCATGTTTACTGTATCCTTTGGACCTTCGTATTGGTGACGAAGTACATAAATTGCATCGGAATGAAATACAAATGGCACACTGCCGACTTAAGTACAAAAAGACGGACTCTTCTTACTGACTGTTTTGAACCATTCCTGTGACACTAGTTATAGATTCCGATGCTTCACTTTAGTCTTACTGTAACCCTCTGACCTTCTTTTTCACGATGAAACACAGATATTGCATCGGAATTAAATACAAAATGCACAATGCCGACTTAGGTACAAGAAGACTGACCCTTCTCACTGTCTATGTATTGAACCATTCCTGTGACACTAATTATAGATTCCGATGCTTCACTTTAGGTTTACTGGATCCCTCAGACCTTCTTATTGACGACGAAACACAGAAATTGCATCGGAATTAAATACAAAAGGCACAATGCCGATTTAAGTACAAGAAGATTGACTCTTCTTACTGATTATGTTTGGAAACATTCCTGTGACACTAGTTATAGATTCCGATGCCTCACTTCAGGTTTACTGTATCCCTCTGACCTTCTTATTGACGATGAAACACAGATATTGCATCGGAATTAAATGGAAAAGGCACAATGCCGACTTAAGCACAAGAAGACTGACTCTTCTTACTGACTATGTTTTGACCATTCCTGTGACACTAGTTAAAGATTCCGATGCTTCACTTCAGGTCTAATGTATCCCTTGCACCTTCTTCCTGACGATGAAACGCAGATATTGCATCGGAATTAAATAGAAAAGGCACAATGCCGACTTAAGTACAAGAAGACTGACCCTTCTTGCTGTCTATGTTTAGAACCATTCTTGTGACACTACTTATAGATTACGATGGTTCACTTCAGGTTGACTGTATCCCTTGGACCCTCTTATTAACGATGAAACACTGAAATTGCATCGTAATTAAATAGAAAAGGCACAATGCCGACTTAAGTACAAGAAGACTGACTCTTCTTACTGATTATGTTTGGAACCATTCCTGTGACACTAGTTATAGATTCCGATGCTTCACTTCAGGTTTACTGTATCCCTCTGACCTTCTTATTGACCATGAAACACAGAAATAGCATCAGAAATAAATACAAAAGGCACAATACCGACTTAAGTACAGGAATGACTCATCGTACTGACTATGTTTTGAACCATTCCTGTGACACTAGTTATAGATTACGATGATTCACTTCAGGTTTACGGTATCCCTTGGACCTTCTTATTGACGATGAAACACAGAAATTGCATCGGAATTAAATAGAAAAGGCACAATGCCTTCTTAAGTACAAGAAGACTGACTCTTCTTACTGACTATGTTTGGAACCATTCCTGTGACACTAGTTATAGATTCCGATGCTTCCCTTCAGGTTTACTGTATCCCTCTAACCTTCTTATTGTCGATGCAACACAGAAATTGCATCGGAATTAAATAGAAAGGCACAATGCCGACTTAAGTACACGAAGACTGACTCTTCCTACTGTCTATGTTTTGAACGATTCCTGTGACATTAGTTATGGATTCCGATGCTTCACTTCAGGTTTACTGTATCCTTTGGACCTTCTTATTGGCGACGAAATACAGAAATTGCATTGGAATTAAATAGAAAAGGCACATTGCCGACTTAAGTACAAGAAGACTGACTCTTCTTACTGTCTATGATTTGAACCATTCCTGTGACACTAGTTATAGATTCCGATGCTTCACTTCTGGTTTACTGTATCCCTTGGACCCTCTTATTGACGATGAAACACAGAAAATGCATCGGAATTAAATACAAAAGGCACAATGCCGACTTAAGTACAAGAAGACTGACACTTTCTACTGTCTTTTTTTTGAACGATTCCTGTGACATTAGTTATAGATTCCGATGCTTCACTTCAGGTTTACTGTATCCTTTGGACCTTCTTATTGGCGAACGAAATACAGAAATTGCATCGGAATTGAATACAAAAGGCACAATGCCGACTTAAGTACAAGAAGACTGACTCTTCCTACTGTCTATGTTTGAACCATTTTTGTGACACTAGTTATAGATTCCGATGCTTCACTTCAGGTTCACTGTATCCCTTGGACCTTCTTATTGACGACGAAACACAGAAATTGCATCGGAATTAAATAGAAGAGCCACAATGCCGACTTAAGTACAAGAAGACTGACTCTTCCTACTGTCTATGTTTGAACCATTTTTGTGACACTAGTTATAGATTCCGATGCTTCACTTCAGGTGTACTGTATCCCTCTGACCTTCTTTTTGACGATTAAACACAGAAATTGCATCGGAATTAAATACAAAAGGCACAATGCCGACTTAAGTACAAGAAGACTGACTCTTCTTACTGTCTATGATATGAACCATTCCTGTGACACTAGTTATAGATTCAGATGCTTCACTCCATGTCTACTGTAACCCTTGGACCCCCTTATTGACAATGAAACACAGTAATTGCATCGGAATTAAATACAAAATTCACAATGCCGACTTAAGTACAGGAAGACTGACTCTACTTACTGACTGTTTTGAACCATTCCTGTGACACTAGTTATAGATTCCGAAGGTTCACTTCAGGTTTACTGTATCACTCTGACCTACTTGTTGACGATAAAACACAGAAATTGCATCGGAATTAAATACAAAAGGCACAATGCCAACGTAAGTACAAGAAGACTGACTCTTCTTACTGACTAAGTTTTGATCAATTCCTGTGACACTAGTTTTAGATTCCGATGCTTCACTTCATTTTTACTGTATCCCTTGGACCTTTGTATTGACGGTGAAACACAGAAATTGCATCGGAATTAAATACAATTGGCACAATGCCGACTTAAGTACAAGAAGACTGACTCTTCTTACTGACTATGTTTTGAACCATTCCTGTGACACTAGTTACAGATTCCGATGCTTCACTTAAGGTTTACTCTATCCCTAGGACCTACTTATTGACGATGAAACACAGAAATTGCATCGGAACTAAATGCAAAAGGCCCAATGCCGACTTAAGTACAAGAAGGATGACTCTTCCTACTGTCTATGCTTTGAACGATTAGTGTGACATTAGTTATAGATTCCGATGCTTCACTTCAGGTTTACTGTATCCTTTGGACCTTCTTACTGGCGACGAAATACAGCAATTGCATCGGAATTAAATAGAAAAGCACAATGCCGACTTAAGTACAAGAAGACTGACTCTTCTAACTGACTCTTTTGAACCATTCCTGTGACACTAGTTATAGATTCCGATGCTTCACTTTAGGTTTACTGTAACCCTCTGACCTTCTTTTTGACGATGAAACACAGAAATTGCATCGGAATTAAATACAAAAGGCACAATGCCGACTTAAGTACAAGAAGACTGTCTCTTTCTACTGTCTATGCTTTGAACGATTCCTGTGACATTAGTTATAGATTCCGATGCTTCACTTCAGGTTTACTGTATCCCTCTGACCTTCTTATTGTCGATGAAACACAGAAGTTGCATCGGAATTGAATACAAAAGGCACATTGCCGACTTAAGTACAAGAAGACTGACTCTTCTTACTGTCTACGATTTGAACCATTACTGTGACACTAGTTATAGATTCCGATGCTTCACTTCAGGTTTACTGTATCCCTTGGACCTTCTTATTGACGATGAAACACAGAAAATGCATCGGAATTAAATACAAAAGGCAGAATGCCGACTTAAGTACAAGAAGATTGACTCTTCTTACTGACTGTTTTGAACTATTCCTGTGACACTAGTTATAGATTCCGATGCTTCTCTTCAGGTTTACTGTATCCCTCTGACCTTCTTATTGACGATGAAACACAGAAATTGCATCGGAATTAAATACAAAAGGCACAATGCCGACTTATGTACAAGAAGACTGACTCCTCTTACTGTCTATGATTTGAACCATTCCTGTGACACTAGTTATTGATTCCGATGCTTCACTTCAGGTTTACTGTATCCCTTGCACCTTCTTATTGACGATGAAACACAGATATTGCATCGGAATTAAATACAAAAAGCACAATTCCGACTTAGGTACAAGAAGGCTGACCCTTCTTACTGTCTATGTTTTGAACCATTCCTGTGACGCTAGTTATAGATTCCGATGGTTCACTTCAGGTTTACTGTATCCCTGAGACCTCCTTATTGACGACGAAACACAGAAATTGCATCGGAATTAAATACAAAAGGCACAATGCCGACTTAAGTACAAGAAGACTGACTCTGCGTACTGACTATGTTTAGAACCATTCTTGTGACACTAGTTATAGATTACGATGATTCACTTCAGGTTTACTGTATCCCTTAGACCTTCTTATTGACGATGAAACACAGAAATAGCATCGGAATTAAATAGAAAAGGCACAATGCCGACTTAAGTACAAGAAGACTGACTCTTCACACTGATTATGTTTGGAACCATTCCTGTGACACTAGTTATAGATCCCGATGCCTCACTTCAGGTTTACTGTATCCCTCTGACCTTCTTATTGACGATGAAACACAGATATTGCATCGGAATTAAATGGAAAAGGCACAATGCCGACTTAAGCACAAGAAGACTGACTCCCCTTACTGACTATCTTTTGAACCATACCTGTGACACTAGTTATGGATTCCGATGCTTCACTTTAGGTTTACTGTATCCCTTGCACTTTCTTATTGGCGATGAAACACAGAAATTGCATCGGAATTAAATAGAAAAGGCACAATGCGGACTTAAGTACAAGAAGACTGACTCTTATTACTGACTATGTTTTGAACCATTCCTGTGACGCTAGTTACAGATACCGATGCTTCACTTCAGGGTTACTGTAGAACTCTGACATTCTTATTGACAATGAATCACAGAAATTGCATCGGAATTAAATAGAAAAGGCACAATGCCGACTTAAGTACAAGAAGACTGACACTTTCTACTGTCTTTGTTTTGAACGACTCCTGTGACATTAGTTATAGATTCCGATGCTTCACTTCAGGTTTACTGTATTCTTTGGACCTTCTTATTGGCGACGAAATACAGAAATTGCATCGGAATTGAATACAAAAGGCACAATGCTGACTTAAGTACAAGAAGACTGACTCTTCTTACTGACTGCTTTGAACCATTCCTGTGACACTAGTTATAGATTCCGATGCTTCACTTCATGTTTACTGTATCCCTCTGACCTACTTATTGACGATGAAACACAGAAATTGCATCGGAATTAAATACAAAAGGCACAATGCCAACTTAAGTACAAGAAGACTGACTCTTCTTACTGACTATGTTTTGATCAATTCCTGTGACACTAGTTTTAGATTCCGATGCTTCACTTCATTTTTACTGTATCCCTTGGACCTTTGTATTGACGATGAAACACAGAAATTGCATCGGAATTAAATACAAAAGGCACAATGCCAACTTAAGTACAAGAAGACTGACTCTTCTTACTGACTATGCTTTGAACCATTCCTGTGACACTAGTTATAGATTCCGATGCTTCACTTCAGGTTTACTCTATTCCTAGGACCTTCTTATTGACGATGAAACACAGAAATTGCATCGGAATTAAATACAAAAGGCACAATGCCGACTTATGTACAAGAAGACTGACTCCTCTTACTGTCTATGATTTGAACCATTCCTGTGACACTAGTTATTGATTCCGATGCTTCACTTCAGGTTTACTGTATCCCTTGCACCTTCTTATTGACGATGAAACACAGATATTGCATCGGAATTAAATACAAAAAGCACAATTCCGACTTAGGTACAAGAAGGCTGACCCTTCTTACTGTCTATGTTTTGAACCATTCCTGTGACGCTAGTTATAGATTCCGATGGTTCACTTCAGGTTTACTGTATCCCTGAGACCTCCTTATTGACGACGAAACACAGAAATTGCATCGGAATTAAATACAAAAGGCACAATGCCGACTTAAGTACAAGAAGACTGACTCTGCGTACTGACTATGTTTAGAACCATTCTTGTGACACTAGTTATAGATTACGATGATTCACTTCAGGTTTACTGTATCCCTTAGACCTTCTTATTGACGATGAAACACAGAAATAGCATCGGAATTAAATAGAAAAGGCACAATGCCGACTTAAGTACAAGAAGACTGACTCTTCACACTGATTATGTTTGGAACCATTCCTGTGACACTAGTTATAGATCCCGATGCCTCACTTCAGGTTTACTGTATCCCTCTGACCTTCTTATTGACGATGAAACACAGATATTGCATCGGAATTAAATGGAAAAGGCACAATGCCGACTTAAGCACAAGAAGACTGACTCCCCTTACTGACTATCTTTTGAACCATACCTGTGACACTAGTTATGGATTCCGATGCTTCACTTTAGGTTTACTGTATCCCTTGCACTTTCTTATTGGCGATGAAACACAGAAATTGCATCGGAATTAAATAGAAAAGGCACAATGCGGACTTAAGTACAAGAAGACTGACTCTTATTACTGACTATGTTTTGAACCATTCCTGTGACGCTAGTTACAGATACCGATGCTTCACTTCAGGGTTACTGTAGAACTCTGACATTCTTATTGACAATGAATCACAGAAATTGCATCGGAATTAAATAGAAAAGGCACAATGCCGACTTAAGTACAAGAAGACTGACACTTTCTACTGTCTTTGTTTTGAACGACTCCTGTGACATTAGTTATAGATTCCGATGCTTCACTTCAGGTTTACTGTATTCTTTGGACCTTCTTATTGGCGACGAAATACAGAAATTGCATCGGAATTGAATACAAAAGGCACAATGCTGACTTAAGTACAAGAAGACTGACTCTTCTTACTGACTGCTTTGAACCATTCCTGTGACACTAGTTATAGATTCCGATGCTTCACTTCATGTTTACTGTATCCCTCTGACCTACTTATTGACGATGAAACACAGAAATTGCATCGGAATTAAATACAAAAGGCACAATGCCAACTTAAGTACAAGAAGACTGACTCTTCTTACTGACTATGTTTTGATCAATTCCTGTGACACTAGTTTTAGATTCCGATGCTTCACTTCATTTTTACTGTATCCCTTGGACCTTTGTATTGACGATGAAACACAGAAATTGCATCGGAATTAAATACAAAAGGCACAATGCCAACTTAAGTACAAGAAGACTGACTCTT
Source organism: Schistocerca serialis cubense (assembly GCF_023864345.2). NCBI lineage: Eukaryota > Metazoa > Arthropoda > Insecta > Orthoptera > Acrididae > Schistocerca > Schistocerca serialis. The sequence continues at coordinate 8,922,857 of NC_064647.1, forward strand.
CTTACTGACTATGCTTTGAACCATTCCTGTGACACTAGTTATAGATTCCGATGCTTCACTTCAGGTTTACTCTATTCCTAGGACCTTCTTATTGACGATGAAACACAGAAATTGCATCGGAACTAAATGCAAAAGGCCCAATGCCGACTTAAGTACAAGAAGGATGACTCTTCCTACTGTCTATGTTTTGAACGATTTCTGTGACATTAGTTATAGATTCCGATGCTTCACTTCAGGTTTACTGTATCCTTTGGACCTTCTTATTGGCGACGAAATACAGCAAATGCATCGGAATTAAATTGAAAAGCACAATGCCGACTTAAGTACAAGAAGACTGACTCTTCTTACTGCCTTTGTTTTGAACCATTCCTGCGACACTAGTTATAGATTCCGATGCTTCACTTCACGTTTACTGTATCCCTTGGACCTTCTTATTGACGATGAAACACAGAAATTGCTTCGGAATTAAATACAAAAGGCACAATGCCGACTTAAGTACAAGAAGACTGACTCTTCTTACTGACTGTTTTCAACCATTCCTGTGACACTAGTTATAGATTACGATGCTTCACTTCAGGTTTAATGTATCCCTCTGACCTTCTTATTGACGATGCAACACAGTAATTGCATCGGAATGAAATACTAAAGGGTAAATGCCGACTTAAGTACAAGAAGACTGACTCTTCTTACAGTCTATGTTTTGAACCATTCTTGTGACACTAGTTATAGATTCCGATGCTTCACTTCAGGTTTACTGTATCCCTTGCACCTTCATATTGCCGATGTAACACAGAAATTGCATCGGAATTAAATACAAAAGGCACAATGCCGACTTACGTACAAGAAGACTGCCACTTCTTACTGTCGATGTTTTGAACCATTCCTGTGACACTAGTTATAGATTCCGATGTTTCACTTTAGATTTACTGTATCCCTCTGACCTTCTTATTGTCGATGAAACACAGAAGTTGCATCGGAATTGAATACAAAAGGCCCAATGCCGACTTAAGTACAAGAAGACTGAGTCTCCTTACTGACTATGTTTTGAACCGATCCTGTGACACTAGTTATAGATTACGATGATTCACTTCAGGTTTACTATATTCCTTGGACCGTCTTTTTGACGATGAAACACAGTAATTGCATCGGAATTAAATAGAAAAGGCACAATGCCAACTAAGGTACTAGAAGACTGACTCCTCTTACTGTCTATGTTTTGAACCATTCCAGTGACACTAGTTATAGATTCCGATGCTTCACTTCAGGCTTACTGTATCCCATGGACCTTCTTATTGACGATGAAATGCAAAAATTGCATCGGAATTAAATAGAAAAGGCACAATGCTGACTTAAGTACAAGAAGACTGACTCTTCCTACTGTCTATGTTTGAACCGTTCCTGTGACACTAGTTATAGATTCCGATGCTTCACTTCAGGTGTACTGTATCCCTCTGACCTTCTTTTTGACGATTAAACACAGATATTGGATCGGAATTAAATAGAAAAGGAACAATGCCAACTAAAGTACAAGAAGACTGACGCTTCTTACTAACTATGTTTTGATCAATTCCTGTGACACTAGTTTTAGATTCCGATGCTTCACTTCGGGTTTACTGTATCCCTTGGACCTTTGTATTGACGATGAAACACAGAAATTGCATCGGAATTAAATACAAAAAGCACAATGCCAACTTAAGTACACGAAGACTGACTCTTCTTACTGACTATGTTTTGAACCATTCCTGTGACACTAGTTATAGATTCCGATGCTTCACTTCAGGTTTACTCTATCCCTAGGACCTTCTTATTGACGATGAAACACAGAAATTGCATCGGAACTAAATACAAAAGGCCCAATGCCGACTTATGTACAAGAAGGATGACTCTTCCTACTGTCTATGATTTGAACGATTCCTGTGACATTAGTTATAGATTCCGATGCTTCACTTCAGGTTTACTGATTCCTTTGGACCTTCTTATTGGCGACGAAATACAGAAATTGCATCGGAATTAAATAGAAAAGCACAATGCCGACTTAAGTACAAGAAGACTGACTCATCTAACTGCCTTTGCTTTGAACCATTCCTGTGACACTAGTTATGGATTCCGATGCTTCACTTCAGGTTTACTGTATCCCTTGGCCCTTCTTATTGACGATGAAACACAGAAATTGCTTCGGAATTAAATACAAAAGGCACAATGCCGACTTAAGTACAAGAAGACTGACTCCTCTTACAGACTGTTTTGAACCATACCTGTGACACTAGTTATAGATTACGATGCTTCACTTCAGGTTTAATGTATCCCTCTGACCTTCTTATTGACGATGAAACGCAGAAATTGCATCGGAATGAAATACTAAAGGGACAATGCCGACTTAAGTACAAGAAGACTGACTCTTCTTACTGTCTATGTTTTGAACCATTCTTGTGACACTAGTTATAGATTCCGATGCTTCACTTCAGGTTTACTGTATCCCGTGCACCTTATTATTGACGATGTAACACAGAAATTGCATCGGAATTAAATACAAAAGGCACAATGCCGACTTACGTACAAGAAGACTGCCACTTCTTACTGTCGATGTTTTGAACCATTCCTGTGACACTAGTTATAGATTCCGATGTTTCACTTTAGGTTTATTGTATCCCTCTGACCTTCTTATTGTCGATGAAACACAGAAATTGCATCGGAATTGAATACAAAAGGCACAATGCCGACGTAAGTACAAGAAGACCGAGTCTCCTTACTGTCTATGTTTGAACCATTCCAGTGACACTAGTTATAGATTCCGATGCTTCACTTCAGGCTTACTGTATCCCATGGACCTTCTTATTGACGATGAAATACAGAAATTGCATCGGAATTTAATAGAAAAGGCACAATGCAGACTTAAGTACAAGAAGACTGACTCTTCTTACTGTCTATGTTTTGAACCATTCCTGTGACATAAGTTACAGATTACGATGCTTCACTTCAGGGTAACTGTATCCCTCTGACCTTCTTATTGACGATGAAACACAGAAATTGCATCGGAATTAAATAGAAAAGGCACAATGCCGACTTAAGTACAAGAAGACTGACTCTTCCTACTGTGTATGTTTTGAACCATTCCTGTGACACTAGTTATAGATTCCGATGCTTCACCTCAGGTTCACTGTATCCCTCTGACCTTCCTATTGACGATGAAACACAGAGATTGCATCGGAATTAAATACAAAAGGCACAATGCCGAATTAAGTACAAGAAGACTGACTCTTCTTACTGACTATGTTTTGAACCATTTCTGTGAAACTAGTTAGAGTTTCCGATGCTTCCCTTCAGGTTTACTGTATCCCTCTGACCTTCTTATTGACGATGAAACACTGAAATTGCATTGGAATTAAATAGAAAAGGCACAATGCCAACTTAAGTACAAGAAGTCTGACTCTTCTTACTGACTACGTTTTGAACCATTCCTGTGACTCTAGTTATAGATTCCGATGCGTCACTCCAGGTCTACTGTATCCCTTGGACCCTCTTATTGACGATGAAACACAGAAATTGCATCTGAATTAAATACAAAATTCACAATGCTGACTTAAGTACAAGAAGACTGACTCTTCTTACTGACTATGTTTTGAACCATTCCTGTGACACCAGTTATAGATTCCGATGCTTCACTTCAGGTTTACTCTATCCCTAAGACCTTCTTATTGACGATGAAACACAGATATTGCATCGGAACTAAATACAAAAGGCCCAATGCCGACCTAAGTACAAGAAGGATGACTCTTCCTACTGTCTATGTTTTGAACCATTCCTGTGACACTAGTTATAGATTCCGATGCTTCACCTCAGATTCACTGTATCCCTCTGACCTTCTTATTGACGATGAAACACAGATATTGCATCGGAATTAAATAGAAAAGGCAAAATGCCGTCTTAAGTACAAGCATACTGAATCTTCTTAGTGTCTATGTTTTGAACCATTCCTGTGACGCTAGTTACAGATTCCGATGCTTCACTTCAGGTTTACTGTATCCCTTGGACCTTCTTATTGACGATGAAACACAGAGATTGCATCGGAATTAAATACAAAAGGCACAATGCCGAATTAAGTACAAGAAGACTGACTCTTCTTACTGACTATGTTTTGAACCATTCCTGTGACACTAGTTAGAGATTCCGATGCTTCCCATCAGGTTTACTGTATCCCTCTGACCTTCTAATTGACGATGAAACACAGAAATTGCATTGGAATTAAATAGAAAAGGCACAATGCCGACTTAAGTACAAGAAGTCTGACTCTTCTTACTGACTTCGTTTACAACCATTCCTGTGAAACTAGTTATAGATTCCGATGCTTCACGCCAGGTCTACTGTATCCCTTGGACCCTCTTATTGACGATGAATCACAGAAATTGCATCGGAATTAAATACAAAATTCAAATGCTGACTTAAGTACAAGAAGACTGACTTTTCTTACTGACTATTTTGAACCATTCCTGTGACACTAGTTATAGATTCCGATGATTCACTTCAGGTTTACTGTATCCCTCTGACCTACTTATTGACGATGAAACACAGAAATAGCATCGGAATTAAATACAAAAGGCACAATGCCAACTTAAGTACAAGAAGACTGACTCTTCTTACTGACTATGTTTTGATCAATTCCTGTGACACTAGTTTTAGATTCCGATGCTTCACTTCAGGTTTACTGTATCCCTTGGACCTTTGTATTGACGATGAAACACAGAAATTGCATCGGAATTAAATACAAAAGGCACAGTGCCGACTTAAGTACAAGAAGACTGACTCTTCTTACTGACTATGTTTTGAACCATTCCTGTGACACTAGTTATAGATTCCGATGCTTCACTTCAGGTTTACTCTATCCCTAGGACCTTCTTATTGACGATGAAACACAGAAATTGCATCGGAACTAAATACAAAAGGCCCAATGCCGACTTAAGTACAAGAAGGATGACTCATCCTACTACCTATGTTTTGAACGATTCCTGTGACATTAGTTACAGATTCTGATGCTTCACTTCAGGTTTACTGTATCCTTTGGACCTTCTTATTGGCGACGAAATACAGAAATTGCATCGGAATAAAATAGAAAATCACAATGCCGACTTAAGTACAAGAAGACTGACTCTTCTTACTGCCTTTGCTTTGAACCATTCCTGTGACACTAGTTATAGATTCCGATGCTCCACTTCAGGTTTACTGTATCCCTTGGACCTTCTTATTGACGATGAAACACAGAAATTGCTTCGGGATTAAATACAAAAGGCACAATGCCGACTTAAGTACAAGAAAACTGACTCTTCGTACTGACTGTTTTGAACCATTCCTGTAACACTAGTTATAGATTACGATGCTTCACTTCAGGTTTACTGTATCCCTCTGACCTTCTTATTGACGATGAAATACAGAAATTGCATCGGAATTAAATAGAAAAAGCACAATGCCGACTTAAGTACAAGAAGACTGTCTCTTCTTACTGACTATGTTATGAACCATTCCTGTGACACTAGTTATAGTTTACGATGAATCACTTCAGGTTTACTATATCCCTTGGACCGTCTTATTGACGATGAAACACAGTAATTGCATCGGAATTAAATAGAAAAGGCACAATGTCGACTAAGGTACTAGAAGCCTGACTCTTCTTACTGTCTATGTTTTGAACCATTCCAGTTACACTAGTTATAGATTCCGATGGTTCACTTCAGGCTTACTGTATCCCTCAGAGCTTCTTATTGACGATGAAACACAGAAATTGCATTGGAATTAAATAGAAAAGGCACAATGCCGACTTAAGTACAAGAAGTCTGAATCTTCTTACTGACTACGTTTTGAACCATTCCTGTGAAACTAGTTATATATTCCGATGCTTCATCTCAGGTTCACTGTATCCCTCTGACCTTCTTATTGACGATGAAACACAGAAATTGCATCTGAATTGAATAGAAAAGGCAAAATGCCGTCTTAAGTACAAGCATACTGAATCTTCTTTAGTGTCTATGTTTTGAACCATTCCTGTGACGCTAGTTACAGATTCCGATGCTTCACTTCAGGTTTACTGTATCCCTTGGACCTTCTTATTGACGATGAAACACAGAGATTGCATCGGAATTAAATACAAAAGGCACAATGCCGAATTAAGTACAAGAAGACTGACTCTTCTTACTGACTATGTTTTGAGCCATTCCTGTGACACTAGTTAGAGATTCCGATGCTTCCCTTCAGGTTCACTGTATCCCTCTGACCTTCTTATTGACGATGAAACACAGAAATTGCATTGGAATTAAATAGAAAAGGCACAATGCCGACTTAAGTACAAGAAGTCTGACTCTTCTTACTGACTACGTTTTGAACCATTCCTGTGAAACTAGTTATAGATTCCGATGCTTCACTCAGGGTCTACTGTATCCCTTGGACCCTCTTATGACGATGAAACACAGAAATTTCATCGGAATTAAATACAAAATTCACAATGCTGACTTAAGTACAAGAAGACTGACTCTTCTTACTGACTATTTTGAACCATTCCTGTGACACTAGTTATAGATTCCGATGCTTCACTTCAGGTTTACTGTATCCCTCTGACCTACTTATTGACGATGAAACACAGAAATTGCATCGGAATTAAATACAAAAGGCACAATGCCAACTTAAGTACAAGAAGAATGACTCTTCTTACTGACTATGATTTGATCAATTCCTGTGACACTAGTTTTAGATTCCGATGCTTCACTTCAGGTTTACTGTATCCCTTGGACCTTTGTATTGACGATGAAACACAGAAATTGCATCGGAATTAAATACAAAAGGCACAATGCCGACTTAAGTACAAGAAGACTGACTCTTCTTACTGACTATGTTTTGAATCATTCCTGTGACACTAGTTATCGATTCCGATGCTTCACTTCAGGTTTACTCTATCCCTAGGACCTTCTTATTGACGATGAAACACAGAAATTGCATCGGAACTAAATACAAAAGGCCCAATGCCGACTTAAGTACAAGAAGGATGACTCTTCCTACTGCCTATGTTTTGAACGATTCCTGTGACATTAGTTATAGATTCCGATGCTTCACTTCAGGTTTACTGTATCCTTTGGACCTTCTTATTGGCGACGAAATACAGAAATTGCATCGGAATTAAATAGAAAACACAATGCCGACTTAAGTACAAGAAGACTGACTCTTCTTACTGCTTTTGTTTTGAACCATTCCTGTGACACTAGTTATAGATTCCGATGCTCCACTTCAGGTTTACTGTATCCCTTGGACCTTCTTATTGACGATGAAACACTGAAATTGCTTCGGAATTAAATACAAAAGGCACAATGCCGACTTAAGTACAAGAAGACTGACTCTTCGTACTGACTGTTTTGAACCATTCCTGGTACACTAGTTATAGATTACGATGCTTCACTTCAGGTTTACTGTATCCCTCTGACCTTCTTATTGACGATGAAACACAGAAATTGCATCGTCTAGATTTTCGAATCGGACGCGGAACTGATAGTTAATTGTAACGTTCAGGGCCTCCTAATGACGATGGAACACTCAAATTGCGTCGAGATTCAATACATCGGCCTCCAGCGGACTGGTCTCCAAGGGGATATTGCTGCCTCGGGCACCTTATGGTCCGTTTCCAGAGAGTCTAGATTTTCGAATCCGACCAAAAACTGATAGTTAATTGTAACGTTCAGGGCCTCCTAATGACGATGGAACACTCAAATTGCGTCGAGATTCAATACATCGTCCTCCAGCCGACTTGTTTCCAAGGGTCTATTGCTGCCTCGGGCACCTTATGATCGTTCTCCTGTGAGTCTAGAATTTCGAATCCGACGCATAACTGATAGTTAATTGTAACGTTCAAGGCCTCCTAATGACGATGGAACACTCAAATTGCGTCGAGATTCAATACATCGTCCTCCAGCCGACTTGTCTCCAAGGGTCTATTGCTGCCTCGGGCACCTTATGATCGTTCTCCTGTGAGTCTAGAATTTCGAATCCGACGCATAACTGATAGTTAACCGTAACGTTCAGGGCCTCCTAATTACGATGGAGCACTCAAATTGTGTAGCGATTCAATACATCGTCCTAAAGCGGATTGGTCTCCAAGGGGATATTGCTGCTTCGGGTACCTTATGGTCCGTCTCCAGTGAGTCCAGAATTTCGAATCCGACCAAAAACCGATAGTTAATTGTAACATTCAGAGCCTCCTAGTTACGATGGAACACTAAAATTGCGTCGCCATCCAATGAGTCTAGATTTTCGAATCCGACGCATTACTGATAGTTAATTGCAACGTTCAGCGCCTCCTAATGACGATGGAACACTCAAATTGCGTCGAGATTTAATACATCTGCCTCCAGCCGACTTGTCTCCAAACGTCTATTGCTGCCTCGGGCACCTTGTGGTCGTTCTCCTGTGAGTCTAGATTTTCGAATTCGACACATAACTGATAGTTATTAGTAAAGTTCAGGGTCTCCTCATGGCGATGGAACACTCAAATTGCGTCCAGATTCAATACATCGTCCTCCGGCGAACTAGTCTCCAAGGGGATATTGCTGCCTCGGGCACCTTATGGTCCGTCGCCAGTAAGTCCAGAATTTCGAATCCGACCAAAAACCGATAGTTAATTGTAACATTCAGAGCCTCCTAATTACGATGGAACACTAAAATTGCGTCGCCATCCAATAAATCGTCCTCAAGCCGACTTGTCTCCAAGGGTCTATTACTGCCTGGGGCACCTTATGGTCGATCTCCTGTGAGTCTAGATTAACGGATCCGACGCAAAACTGATAGTTAATTGTAACGTTCAGGGTCTCCTAATGACGATGTAAAACTCAAATTGCGTCGAGATTCAATACATCGTCCTTCAGCCGACTTGTCTCCAAGGGGATATTGCTGCCTCGGGCAACTTATGTTCGTTCTACTGTGACTCTAGATTTTCGAATCCGACGCAAATCTGATAATTAATTGTAACGTTCAGGGCCTCCTAATGACGATGGAAACTCAAATTGCGTCGAAATTCAATACACCGGCCTCCAGCCGACTTGTCTCCAAGAGTCTACTGCTGCTTCGGGCACCTTTTGGTCGTTCACTTCTGAGTCTACATTTACGAATCCGACGCATAACTGATAATTAATTGTAACGTTCAGGGCCTCCTAATGACGATTGAACATTCAAATTGCGTCCAGAGTCAATACATCGGCCTCCAGCCGACTTGTCTCCAAGGGGATATTGCTGTCTCAGGGCACCATATGATCCTTCTCCTGTGAGTCTAGAATTTCGATTCGACGCAAAAATGATAGTGAATTATAACGTTCAGCGCCTCCTAATGACGTTAGAACACTCAAATTGCGTCGAGATACAATACATCGTTCTCCAAGGGGATATTGCTGCCTCGGGCACCAAATGGTTCGTCTTTTGTGAGTCTAAATTTTTGAATCCGACGCGAAACTGATAGTTAATTGTAATGTTCAGGGATTCCTAATGATGATGGAACACTCAAATTGCGTCGAGATTCAATACATCGGCATTCAGCCGATTTGTCTCCAACGGTCTTTTGCTGCCTCGGGCACCATATGGTCGTTCCCCTGTGACTCTAGATTTTCGGATCCAACGCAAAACTAATTGTTAATTGTAAAGTTTATGTTCTCCTAATGACGATGGAACACTCAAATTGCGTCGAGAGTCAATACATCGGCCTCCAGCCGACTTGCCCCCAAGGGGATATTGCTGTCTCGGGCACCTTACGATCGTTCTCCTGTGAGTAGATTTTCGAATCCGACGCTAAAATGACAGTTAATTGTAACGTTCAGGGCCCCCTAATGACGATGGATCACTCAAATAGCGTCGAGAATTAATACATCGTCCTTCAGCCGACTTGTCTCCAAGGGTCTATTGCTGCCTCGGGCACCTTATGGTCGTTCTCCTGTGAGTCTACATTTTCGAATCCGACGCAGAACTGATAGTTAATTGTAACGTTCAGGGCCTCCTAATGACGATGGAACACTCAAATTGCGTCGAGATTCAATACATCGTCCTCCAGCCGACTTGTATAAAAGGGGGTACTGCTGCCTCGTGCTCCTAATGGTCGCTCTCCTGTGAGTCTAGATTTTCGAATCCGACGCGAAAATGATTGTTAATTGTAATGTTCAGGGCTTCCTAATGACGATGGAACACTCAAATTGCGTCGCGATTCAATACATCGTCCTCCAGCGGACTGGTCTCCAAGGAGATATTGCTGCCTCGGGCACCTTATGGTCCGTCTCCAGTGAGTCTAGATTTTTGAATCCGACCAAAAACTGATTGTTAATTGTAACATTCAGGGCCTCCTAATGACGTTGGAACACTCAAATTGCGTCGCGATCCATTACATCGTCCTCCAGCCGACTTGTCTCCAAGGGTCTATTGCAGCCTCGGGCACCTTACGGTCGTTCTCCTGTGAGACTACATTTTCGAATTCGACGCAAAAATGATAGTTAATTGTAACGTTCTGTCCTCCTAATGACGATGGAACACTCAAATTGCGTCGAGATTCAATACATCGTCCTCTAGCCGACTTGTATCCAAGAGGATATTGCTGCCTCGGGCTCCTAATGGTCGCTCTCCTGTGAGTCTAGATTTTCGAATCCGACGCGAAACTGATTGTTAATTGTAATGTTCAGGGCTTCCTAATGTCGATGGAACACTCAAATTGCGTCGAGATTCAATACATCGTCCTTCAGCCGACTTGTCTCCAGGGGTCAATTGCAGCGTCGGGCACCTTATGGTCGTTCTCCTGTGTGTCTACATTTTGTAATCCGACGCAAAACTGATTGTTAATTGTAACGTTCAGGGCCTCATAATGACGATGGAACACTAGCATTGCGTCGAGATTCAATACATCGTCCTCCAGCCGACTTGTATCCAAGGGGATATTGCTGCCTCGGGCACCTTATGATCGTTCTCCTGTGAGTTTAGATTTTCGAACCCGACGCAAAACTGATAGTTAATTGTAACGTTCAGGGCCTCCTAATGACGATGGAACACTCAAATTGCGTCGAGATTTAATACATCGTCCTCCGGCCGACTTGTATCCTAGGGGATTTTGCTGACTCGGGCACCAAATGATCCTTCTCCTGTGAGTAGATATTCGAATCCGACGCTAAAATGATAGTTAATTGCAACGTTCAGCGCATCCTAATGACGATGGAACACTGAAATTGGGTCGAGAGTCAAAACATCGTCCCCCCGCTGACTTGACTACAAGGGTCTATTACTGCCTGGGGACCATATGGTCGCTCTCCTGTGAGTCTAGATTTTCGAATCCGACGCAAAAATGATAGTTAATTCTAACGTTAATGCCCTCCTAATGACGTTGGAACACTCAAATTGCGTCGCGATCCAATTCATCGTCCTTCAGCCGACTTGTCTCCAAGGGGATATTGCTGTCTCGGGCACCTTACGATCGTTCTCCTGTGAGTAGATTTTCGAGTCCGACGCTAAAATGACAGTTAATTGTAACGTTCAGGGCCCCCTAATGACGATGGAACACTCAAATAGCGTCGAGAATTAATACATCGTCCTTCAGCCGACTTGTCTCCAAGGGTCTATTGCTGCCTCGGGCACCTTATGGTCGTTCTCCTGTGAGTCTAGATTTTCGAATCCGACGCAGAACTGATAGTTAATTGTAACGTTAATGCCCTCCTAATGACGTTGGAACACTCGAATTGGGTCGAGATTCAATACATCGGCCACCAGCCGACTTGTCTCCAAGGGTCTGTTATGCCTCGGGCTCCTTATGGTCCCTCTCCTGTGAGTCTAGATTTTCGAATCCGACGCAGAACTGATAGTTAATTGTAACGTTCAAGGCCTCCTAATCACGATGGAACACTCAAGTTGCGTCGCGATTCAATACATCGTCCTCCAGCGGACTCCAAGGGGATATTGCTGCCTCGGGCAACTTATGGTCCGTCTTCAGTGACTCTAGATTTTCGAATCCGACGCAAAACTGATAGTTAATTGTAAAGTTCAGGGCCTCCTAATGACGAAGGAACACTCAAATTGCGTCGCGATCCAATACACCGTCCTCCAGCCGACTTGTCTCCAAGGGTCTAGGGCACCTTGTCGTCGTTCTCCTGTGAGTCTAGATTTTCTAATCCGACGCAAAACTGATTGTTAATTGTAACGTTCAGGGCCTCCTAATGACGATGGAGCACTCAAATTGCTTCGAGATTCAAACATCGTCCTCCAGCCGACTTGTATCTAAGGGGATATTGCTGCCTCGGGCTCCTAATCGTCGCTCTTCTGTGAGTCTAGATTTTCGAATCCGACGCGAAACTGATTGATAATTGTAATGTTCAGGGCTTCCTAATGACGATGGAACACTCAAATTTCGTCGAGATTCAATACATCGGTATTCAGCCGATTTGTCTCCAAGGGTCTTTTGCTGCCTCGGGCACCTTATGGTCGTTCTCCTGTGAGTCTAGATTTTACAATCGGACGAAAAACTGATAGTTAATTGTACCGTTCCGGGCCACCTAATGACGATGGAACACTCAAATTGCTTCGAGATTTAATACATCGGCCTCCAGCCGACTTGTCTCCAAGGGTCTATTGCTGCCTCGGGCACCATATTGTCGCTCTCCTGTGAATCTAGATTTTCGAATCCGACGCAGAACTGATTGTTAATTGTAAAGTTTATGTTCTCCTAATGACGATGGAACACTCAAATTGCGTCGAGAGTCAATACATCGGCCTCCAGCCGACTTGTCTCCAAGGGAATAATGCTGTCTCGGGCACCATATGATCCTTCTCCTGTGAGTCTAGATTTTCGATCCGACGCAAAAATGATAGTGAATTGTAACGTTCAGCGCCTCTTAATGACGTTAGAACACTCAAATTGCGTCGAGATACAATACATCGTCCTCCAGCGGACTGGTCTCCAAGGGGATATTGCTGCCTCGGGCAACTAATGGTCCGTCTCCAGTGAGTCTAGATTTTCGAATCCGAAGCAAAACTGATAGTTAATTGTGACGTTCAAGGCCTCCTAATAACGAAGGAACACTCAAATTGCGTCGCGATTCAATACATCGTCCTCCAGCGGACTGGTCTCCAAGGGGATGTTGTTGCCTCGGTCAACTTATGGTCCCGTCTCCAGTGAGTCTAGATTTTCGAATCCGACGCAAAGCTGATAGTTAATTGTAACGTTCAGGGCCTCCTAATGACGAAGGAACACTCAAATTGCGTCGCGATCCAATAAATCGTTCTCCAGCCGACTTGTCTCCAAGGGTCTATTGCTGCCTCGGGCACCTTATGATCGTTCTCCTGTGAGTCTAGATTTTCGAACCCGACGCAAAACTGATAGTTAATTGTGACGTTCAGGGCCACCTAATGACGATGGAACACTCAAAATGCGTCGAGATGCAATACATCGGCCTCCAGCCGACTTGTCTCCATGGGTCTATTGCTGCCTCGGGCACCATATGGTCGCTCTCCTGTGAGACTAGATTTTCGAATCCGACGCAGAACTGATAGTTAATTGTAACGTTCAGGGCCTCCTAATGACGATGGAACAGTCAAATTGCGTCGAGAGTCAATACATCGTCCTCCAGGCGACTTGTCTCCAAGGGTCTTTTGCTGCCTCGGGCACCATAAGGGGGTCTAGATTTTCTAATCCGACGCAAAACTGATTGTTAATTGTAACGTTCAGGGCCTACTAATGACGATGGAACACTCAAATTGCGTCGAGATTTAATACATCGAACTTCAGCCAACTTGTCTCCAAGGGTCTATTGCTGCCTCGGGCAACTTATGGTCCGTCTCCAGTGACTCTAGATTTTCGAATCCGACGCAAAACTGATTGTTAATTGTAACGTTCAGGGCCTCCTAATGACGATGGAACACTCAAGTTGCGTCGCGATTCAATACATTGGCCTCCAGCCGATTTGTCTCCAAGGGTCTTTTGCTGCCTCGGGCACCATATTGTCGTTCTCCTGTGACTCTAGATTTTCGGATCCGACGCAAAACTGATTTTTAATTGTAAAGTTTATGTTCTCCTAATGACGATGGAACACTCAAATTGCGTCGAGATGCAATACATCGGCCTGTTTTTCATCGTCAATAAGAAGGTCCAACTGATACAGTAAACCTGAAGTGACGCTTCGGAATCTATGACTAGTGTCACAGAATGGTTCAAAACATAGACAGTAAGAAGAGTCAGTCTTCTTGTACTTAAGTCGGCATTGTGATTTTTGTATTTAATTCCGAAGTAATTTCTGTTTTTCATAGTCAATAAGAGTGGCAGAGGGATTCAGTAAACCTGAAGTGAAGCATCGGAATCTAAAACTAGTGTCACAGAATAGGTTCAAAACATAGACAGTAAGAAGAGTCAGTCTTCTTGTACTTAAGACGGCATTTTGCCTTTTGTATTTAATTCCGATGCAATATCTGTGTTTCATCGTCAATAATAACGTCCAAGGGATACAGTAAACCTGAAGTGAAGCATCCGAATCTGTAACTAGTGTCACAGGATTGGTTCAAATCATAGACAGTAGGAAGAGTCAGTCTTCATGTACTTAAGTCGGCATTGTGCCTTTTCTATTTAATTCCGATGCAATTTCTGTGTTTCATCGTCAATAGGAAGGTCAGAGGGATACAGTAAATCCGAAGTGAAGCATCGGAATCTGTAACTAGCGTCACAGGAATAGTTCAAAACATAGACAGTAAGAAGAGTCAGTCTTCTTGTACTTAAGTCGGCATTGTGCCTTATCTATTTAATTCCGTTGCAATTTCTGTGTTTCATTGTCAATAAGAAGGTCCAAGGAATTCAGTAAACCTGAAGTGAAGCACCGGAATATATAACTAGTGTCGCAGGAATGGTTCAAAACATAGTCAGTAAGAAGAGTCAGTCTTCTTGTACTTAAGTCGGCATTGTGCAATTTCAACATAATTCCGATGCAATATCTGTGATTCATCGTCAATAAGAAGGTCAGAGGGATACAGTAAACCTTAAGTGAAGCATCTGAATCGATAACAAGTGTCACAGGAATGGTTCAAATCATAGACAGTAAGAAGGGTCAGTCTTTTTGTACGTAAGTCGGATTTGTGCCTTTTGTATTTAATTCCGATGTAAATTCTGTGTTTCATCGTCAATAAGAAGGTCCAAGGGATACAGTAAACCTAAAGTGAAGCATCGGAATTTATAACTAGTGTCACAGAAATGGTTCAAAACATAGACAAAAACAAGAGTCAGTCTTCTGAAACTTAAGTCGGCATTGTGAATTTTGTATTTAATTCCGATACAATTTCTGTGATTTATCGTCAATAAGAAAGTCAGAGTTATACAGTTAACCTGAAGTGAAGCATCGGAATCTGTATCTAGTGTCACAGGAATGGTTCAAACATAGTCAGTAAGAAGAGTCAGTCTTCTTGTACTTAACTCGGCATTGTGCCTTTTGTATTTAATTGCGATGCAATATCTGTGTTTCATCGTCAATAAGAAGGTCCAAGGGATTCAGTAAACCTGAAGTGAAGCATCGGATTCTGTAACTAGCGTCACAGGAATGGTTCTAAACATAGTCAGTAAGACGAGATAGTCTTATTGTACTTAATTCGGCATTGTGACTTTTCTATTTAATTCCGATGCAATTTCTGTGTTTCATCGTCAATAAGAAGGTCAGAGGGATACAGTAAACCTGAAGAGAAGCATCGGAATCTCTATCTAGTGTCACAGGAATGGTTCAAACATAGTCAGTTAGAAGAGTCAGTCTTCTTGTTCTTAAGTCGGCATTGTGCCTTTTGTATTTAATTCCGATGCAATATCTGTGTTTCATCGTCAATAAGAAGGTCCAAGGGATACAGTAAACCTGAAGTGAAGCATCGGATTCTGTAACTAGCGTCACAGGAATGGTTCAAAACATAGTCAGTAAGACGAGATAGTCTTATTGTACTTAAGTCGGCATTGTGACTTTTCTATTTAATTCCGATGCAATTTCTGAGTTTCATCGTCAATAAGAAAGTCAGAGGGATACAGTAGACCTGAAGTGAAGCATCGGAATCTATAACTAGTGTCAGAGGAATCGCTCCAAACATAGTCAGTAAGAGAGTCCGTCTCCTTGTACTTAAGTTCGCATTGTGCCTTTTCTGTTTATTTCCGATGCAATTTCTGTGTTTCATCGTCCATAAGAAGGTCCAAGGGGTACAGTAAACCAGAAGTGAAGCATCTGAATCGATAACTAGTGACACAGGAATGGTTCAAAACATAGACAGTAAGGAGGGTCAGTCTTCTTTTACTTAAGTCGGCATTGTGCCTTTTGTATTTAATTCCGATGCAATTTCTGTGTTTCATCGTCAATAAGAAGGTCAGAGGGATACAGTAAACCTGAACTGAAGCATCGGAATCTATAACTAGTGTCACAGGAATGATTCAAAGCATAGTCAGTAAGAAGAGTCACTCTTCTTGTACTTAAGTCGGCATTGTGCCTTTTGTATTTAATTCCGATGCAATTTCTGTTTTTCATCGTCAATAAGGTCAGAGGGATAAAGTAAACCAGAAGGGAAGCATCGGAATCTCTAACTAGTGTCACAGGAATGGTTCAAAACATAGACAAAAAGAAGAGTCAGTCTTCTTGTACTTAAGTCGGCATTGTGCATTTTGTATTTCATTCCCATACAATTTCTGTGATTCATCGTCAATAAGAATATCAGAGGGAAACAGTAAACCTGAAGTGAAGCATCGGAATCTATAACTAATGTCACAGGAATGGTTCAAAACAGTCAGTAAGAAGAGTCAGTCTTCTTGTACTTAAGTCGTCATTGAGCCTCTTGTATTTAATTCCGATGCAATTTCTGTGTTTCATCGTCAATAAGAAGGTTAGAGGGATACAGTAAACCTGAAGTGAAACAACGGAATCTATAACCAGTGTCACAGTAATGGTTCAAAACATAGTCAGTAAGAAGAGTCAGTCTTCTTGTACTTAAGTCGGCATTGAGCCTTTTGTATTTAAATCCGATGCAATATCTGTTTTTCATCGTCAATAAGAAGGTCAAAGGGATACAGTAAACATGAAGGGAAGCATCGGAATCTCTAACTAGTTTCACAGGAATGGTTCAAAACATAGACAGTAGGAAGATTCAGTATACATGTACTTAAGTCTGCATCGTGCTTTTTGTATTTATTTCCGATGCAATTTCTGTGTTTCATCGTCAATAAGAAGGTCAGAGGGATACAGTAAACCTGAAGTGAAGCATCGGAATCTATAACTAGTGTCACAGGAATGGTTCAAAACATAGTCAGTAAGAAGAGTCAGTCTTCTTGTACTTAAGTCGGCATTGTGTCTTTTGTATTTAATTCCGATGCAATTTCTGTTTTTCACCGTCAATAAGAAGGTCAGAGGGATACAGTAAACCTGAAGTGAAGAATCGGAATCTGTAACTAGCGTCACAGGAGGGGATCAAAACATAGTCAGTAAGAAGAGTCAGTCTTCTTGAACTTAAGTCGGCATTGTGCCTTTTCTATTTAATTCCAATGCAATTTCTGTGTTTCATCGTTAATAAGAACGTCCAAGGGTTACAGTAAACCTGAAGTGGAGCATCGGAATCTATAACTAGTGACACAGGAATGGTTCAATACAGTAAGTAAGAAGAGTCAGTCTCCTTGTACTTAAGTCGGCATTGTGCCTTTTCTATTTAATTCCGATGCAATTTCTGTGTTTCATCGTTAATAAGAACGTCCAAGGGATACAGTAAACCTGAAAATAAGCATCGGAATCTATAACTAGTGTCACAGGAATGGTTCAATACAGTAAGTAAGAAGAGTCAGTCTTCTTGTACTTAAGTCGGCATTGTGCATTTTGTATTTAATTCCGATGCAATTTCTGTTTCATCGCCAATAAGAAGGTCAGAGGGATACAGTAATCCTGAAGTGAGGCTTCGGAATCTATAACTAGTGTCACAGGAATGGTTCAAAACAGTCAGTAAGAAGAGTCAGTCTTCTTGTACTTAAGTGGGCATTGTGCATAATGTATTTAATTCCGATGCAATTTATGTTTCATCGCGAATAAGAAGGTGAGAGGGATACAGTAAACCTGAAGTGAAGCATCGGAATCTATAACTAGTGTCACAGGAATGGTTCAAAGCATAGTCAGTAAGAAGAGTCAGTCTTCTTGTACTTACGTCGGCATTGTGCAATTTCTATTTAATTCCGATGCAATATCTGTATTTCATCGTCAATAAGAAGGTACAAGGGATACAGTAAACCTGAAGAGAAGCATCGGAATCTATAACTGGTTTCACAGGAATGGTTCAAATCATAGTCGGTAAGAAGAAACAGTCTTCTTGTACTTAAGTTGGCATTGTGACTTTTGTATTTAATTCCGATGCAATTTCTGTATTTCATCGTCAATAAGAAGGTCAGAGAGATACAGTAAACCTGAAGTGAAGCATCGGAATCAATAACTAGTGTCACAGGAATGGTTCAATACAGTAAGTAAGAAGAGTCAGTCTTTTTGTACTTAAGTCGGCATTGTGCATTATGTATTTAGTTCCGATGCAATTTATGTTTCATGGCGTATAAGAAGGTGAGAGGGATACAGTAAACCTGAAGTGAAGCATCGGAATCTATAACTAGTGTTACAGGAATGGTTCAAAACATAGTCAGTAACAAGAGTCAGTCTTCTTGTACTTAAGTCAGCATTGTGCCTTTTGTATTTAATTCCGATGCAATTTCGGTGTTTCATCGTCAATAAGAAGGTCCAAGGAATACAGGGAACCTGAAGTGAAGCTTTGGAATCTCTAACTAGTGTCACAGGAGTGGTTCAACACATAGTCAGTAAGAAGAGTCAGTCTTCTTGTACTTACGTCGGCATTGTGCAATTTCTATTTAATTCCGATGCAATTTCTGTGTTTCATCGTCAATAAGAAGGTCAGAGGGATACAGTAAACCTTAAGTGAAGCATCGGAATCTATAACTAGTGTCACAAGAATGGTTCAAAGCATAGACAGTAGGAAGAGTCAGTCTTCTTGTACTTAAGTCGGCATTGTGCCTTTTGTATTTAATTCCGATGCAATTTCTGTGTTTCTTCGTCAATAAGAAGGTCAGAGGGATACAGTAACCTTGAAGTGAACCATCGGAATTTGTAACTAGCGTCACAGGAATGGTTCAAAACATAGACAGTAAGAAGAGTCAGTCTTATTGTACTTAAGTCGGCATTGTGACTTTTCTATTTAATTCCGATGCAATTTCTGAGTTTCATCGTCAATAAGTACGTCCAAGGGATACTGTGAACCTGAAGTGAAGCATCTGGATCTATAACTAGTGTCACAGGATTGGTTCAAATCATAGACAGTAGGAAGAGTCAGTCTTCATGTACTTAAGTCGGCATTGTGCAATCTCTATTTAATTCCGATGCAATTTCTGTGTTTCATCGTCAATAAGAAAGTCAGAGGGATACAGTAGACCTGAAGTGAAGCATCGGAATCTATAACTAGTGTCAGAGGAATCGCTCCAAACATAGTCAGTAAGAGAGTCCGTCTCCTTGTACTTAAGTTGGCATTGTGCCTTTTCTATTTATTTCCGATGCAATTTCTGTGTTTCATCGTCCATAAGAAGGTCCAAGGGGTACAGTAAACCAGAAGTGAAGCATCTGAATCGATAACTAGTGTCACAGGAATGGTTCAAAACATAGACAGTAAGGAGGGTCAGTCTTCTTTTACTTAAGTCGGCATTGTGCCTTTTGTATTTAATTCCGATGCAATTTCTGTGTTTCATCGTCAATAAGAAGGTCAGAGGGATACAGTAATCCTGAACTGAAGCATCGGAATCTATAACTAGTGTCACAGGAATGATTCAAAGCATAGTCAGTAAGAAGAGTCAGTCTTCTTGTACTTAAGTCGGCATTGTGCCTTTTGTATTTAATTCCGATGCAATTTCTGTTTTTCATCGTCAATAAGGTCAGAGGGATAAAGTAAACCTGAAGGGAAGCATCGGAATCTCTAACTAGTGTCACAGGAATGGTTCAAAACATAGACAAAAAGAAGAGTCAGTCTTCTTGTACTTAAGTCGGCATTGTGCATTTTGTATTTAATTCCCATACAATTTCTGTGATTCATCGTCAATAAGAATATCAGAGGGAAACAGTAAACCTGAAGTGAAGCATCGGAATCTATAACTAATGTCACAGGAATGGTTCAAAACAGTCAGTAAGAAGAGTCAGTCTTCTTGTACTTAAGTCGTCATTGAGCCTCTTGTATTTAATTCCGATGCAATTTCTGTGTTTCATCGTCAATAAGAAGGTCAGAGGGATACAGTAAACCTGAAGTGAAACAACGGAATCTATAACCAGTGTCACAGTAATGGTTCAAAACATAGTCAGTAAGAAGAGTCAGTCTACTTGTACTTAAGTCGGCATTGTGCCTTTTGTATTTAAATCCGATGCAATATCTGTTTTTCATCGTCAATAAGAAGGTCAAAGGGATACAGTAAACATGAAGGGAAGCATCGGAATCTCTAACTAGTTTCACAGGAATGGTTCAAAACATAGACAGTAGGAAGATTCAGTATACATGTACTTAAGTCTGCATCGTGCTTTTTGTATTTATTTCCGATGCAATTTCTGTGTTTCATCGTCAATAAGAAGGTCAGAGGGATACAGTAAACCTGAAGTGAAGCATCGGAATCTATAACTAGTGTCACAGGAATGGTTCAAAACATAGTCAGTAAGAAGAGTCAGTCTTCTTGTACTTAAGTCGGCATTGTGTCTTTTGTATTTAATTCCGATGCAATTTCTGTTTTTCACCGACAATAAGAAAGTCAGAGGGATACAGTAAACCTGAAGTGAAGAATCGGAATCTGTAACTAGCGTCACAGGAGGGGATCAAAACATAGTCAGTAAGAAGAGTCAGTCTACTTGTACTTAAGTCGGCATTGTGCCTTTTCTATTTAATTCCAATGCAATTTCTGTGTTTCATCGTTAATAAGAACGTCCAAGGGTTACAGAAAACCTGAAGTGAAGCATCGGAATCTATAACTAGTGACACAGGAATGGTTCAATACAGTAAGTAAGAAGAGTCAGTCTCCTTGTACTTAAGTCGGCATTGTGCCTTTTCTATTTAATTCCGATGCAATTTCTGTGTTTCATCGTTAATAAGAACGTCCAAGGGATACAGTAAACCTGAAGTGAAGCATCGGAATCTATAACTAGTGTCACAGGAATGGTTCAATACAGTAAGTAAGAAGAGTCAGTCTTCTTGTACTTAAGTCGGCATTGTGCATTTTGTATTTAATTCCGATGCAATTTATGTTTCATCGCGAATAAGAAGGTCAGAGGGATACAGTAAACCTGAAGTGAAGCATCGTAATCTATAACTAGTGTCACAGGAATGGTTCAAAACATAGTCAGTAAGAAGAGTCAGTCTTCTTGTACTTACGTCGGCATTGTGCAATTTCTATTTAATTCCGATGCAATATCTGTATTTCATCGTCAATAAGAAGGTACAAGGGATACAGTAAACCTGAAGAGAAGCATCGGAATCTATAACTGGTTTCACAGGAATGGTTCAAATCATAGTCGGTAAGAAGAAACAGTCTTCTTGTACTTAAGTTGGCATTGTGACTTTTGTATTTAATTCCGATGCAATTTCTGTATTTCATCGTCAATAAGAAGGTCAGAGAGATACAGTAAACCTGAAGTGAAGCATCGGAATCTATAACTAGTGTCACAGGAATGGTTCAATACAGTAAGTAAGAAGAGTCAGTCTGCTTGTACTTAAGTCGGCATTGTGCATTATGTATTTAGTTCCGATGCAATTTATGTTTCATGGCGAATAAGAAGGTGAGAGGGAAACAGTAAACCTGAAGTGAAGCATCGGAATCTATAACTAGTGTTACAGGAATGGTTCAAAACATAGTCAGTAACAAGAGTCAGTCTTCTTGTACTTAAGTCAGCATTGTGCCTTTTGTATTTAATTCCGATGCAATTTCGGTGTTTCATCGTCAATAAGAAGGTCCAAGGAATACAGGGAACCTGAAGTGAAGCTTTGGAATCTCTAACTAGTGTCACAGGAGTGGTTCAACACATAGTCAGTAAGAAGAGTCAGTCTTCTTGTACTTACGTCGGCATTGTGCAATTTCTATTTAATTCCGATGCAATATCTGTATTTCATCGTCAATAAGAAGGTACAAGGGATACAGTAAACCCGAAGAGAAGCATCGGAATCTATAACTGGTTTCACAGGAATGGTTCAAATCATAGTCAGTAAGAAGAGTCAGTCTTCTTGTACTTAAGTTGGCATTGTGCCTTTTGTATTTAATTCCGATGCAATTTCTGTGTTTCATTGTCAATAAGAAGGTCAGAGGGATACAGTGAAACCTGAAGTGATGCATCGGAATCTATAACTAGTGTCACAGGAATGGTTCAATACAGTAAGTAAGAAGAGTCAGTCTTCTTGTACTTAAGTCGGCATTGTGCATTTTGTATTTAATTCCTATGCAATTTCTGTTTCATCGCCAATAAGAAAGTCAGAGGGATACAGTAAACCTAAAGTGAAGCTTTGGAATCTCTAACTAGTGTCACAGGAATGGTTCAAATCATAGTCAGTAAGAAGAGTCAGTCCTCTTGTACTTACGTCGGCATTGTGCAATTTCTATTTAATTCCGATGCAATTTCTGTATTTCATCGTCAATAAGAAGGTACAAGGGATACAAAAAACCTGAAGAGAAGCATCGGAATCTATAACTGGTTTCACAGGAATGGTTCAAATCATAGTCAGTAAGAAGAGTCAGTCTTCTTGTACTTCAGTTGGCATTGTGCCTATTCTATTTAATTCCGATGCAATTTCTGTGTTTCATCGTCAATAAGAAGGTCAGAGGGATACAGTGAAACCTGAAGTGAAGCTTCGGAATCTATAACTAGTGTCACAGGAATGGTTCAAAACTGCATCGGAATTAAATAGAAAAGGCAAAATGCCGTCTTAAGTACAAGCATACTGAATCTTCTTAGTGTCTATGTTTGAACCATTCCTTTGACGCTAGTTACAGATTCCGATGCTTCACTTCAGGTTTACTGTATCCCTCTGACCTTCGTATGGACGATGAAACACAGATATTGCATCGGAATTAAATACAAAAGGCACAATGCAAACTTACGTACAAGAAAACTGACTCTTCTTACTGTCTATGTTTGAACCATTCCTGTGACACTAATTATAGATTCCGATGCTTCACTTCAGGGTTACTGTATCCCTCTGAGCTACTTACTGACGATGAAACACAGAAATTGCATCGGAATTAAATACAAAAGGCACAATGCCGACTTAAGTACAAGAAAACTGACTCTTCTTTCTGTCTATGTTTTGAACCATTCCTGTGACACTAGTTATAGTTTCCGATGCTTCACTTCAGGTTCACTGTATACCTCCGACCTTTTTATTGACGATGAAACACAGAAATTGCATCGGAGTTAAATACAAAAGGCACAATGCCGACTTATGATCAAGAAAACTGACTCTTCACACTGTCTATGGTTTGAACCATTCTCGTTACACTAGTTATAGATTCCGATGCTTCACTTCATTTTTACTGTATCACTCTGACCTTCTTATTGACGATCAAACACAGAAATTGCAACGGAATTAAATACAAAAGGCACAATGCCGACTTAAGAACAAGACAACTGAGTCCTCTTACTGTCTAAGTTTTGAGCCATTCCTGTGACACTAGTAATAGATTCCGATGCTTCACTTCAGGTTTACTGTATCCCTCTGACCTTCTTATTGACGATGAAACACAGAAATTGCATCGGAATTAAATACAAAAGGCACAATGCCGGCTTATGTACAAGAAAACTGACTCTTCTTACTGTCTACGTTTGAACAATTCATGTGTCACTAGTTACAGATTCCGATGCTTCACTTCAGGTTTACTGTATCCCTCTGACCTTCTTATTGACGATGAAACACAGAAATTACATCGGAATTAAATACAAAAGGCACAGTGCCGACTTATGTACAAGAAAATTGACTCTTGTTACTGTCTATGTTTGAACCATTCATGTGATTCTAGTTATAGATTCCGATGCTTCACTTCAGGTTTACTGTATTCCTCTGACCTTCTTATTGATGATGAAACACAGAAATTGCATCGGAATTAAATTCAAAAGGCACAATGCAGACTTACGTACAAGAAAACTGACTCTTCTTACTGTCTATGTTTGAACCATTCCTGTGGCACTAGTTACAGATTCCGATGCTTCACTTCAGGGTTACTGTATCCCTCTGACCTACTTACTGACGATGAAACACAGAAATTGCATCGGAATTAAATAGAAAAGTCACAATGCCGACTTAAGTACAAGAAAACTGACTCTTCTCACTGTCTATGTTTTGACCCATTCCTGTGACACTAGTTATTTATTCGAATGCTCGACTTCAGGTTCACTGCCTCCCTCTGAACTTCTTATTGGCGGTCAAACACAGAAATTGCGTCGGAATTAATTACAAAAGGCACAATGCCGACTTAAGTGCAAGATAACTGACTCTTCTTACTGTCTATGTTTTGAACCATTCATGTGACACTAGTTATAGATTCCGATGCTTCATTTCCGGGTTACTGTATCCCTCTGACCTTTTTATTGACGATGAAACACAGAAATTGCATCGGAATTAAATACAAAAGGCACAATGCCGGCTTATGTACAAGAAAACTGACTCTTCTTACTGTCTACGTTTGAACAATTCATGTGTCACTAGTTACAGATTCCGATGCTTCACTTCAGGTTTACTGTATCCCTCTGACCTTCTTATTGACGATGAAACACAGAAATTGCATCGGAATTAAATACAAAAGGCACAGTTCCGACTTATGTACAATGAAATTGATTATTCTTACTGTCTATGTTTGAACCATTCATGTGATTCTAGTTATAGATTCCGATGCTTCACTTCAGGTTTACTGTATTCCTCTGACCTTCTTATTGATGATGAAACACAGAAATTGCATCGGAATTAAATACAAAAGTCACAATGCAGACTTACGTACAAGAAAACTGACTCTTCTTACTGTCTATGTTTGAACCATTCCTGTGACACTAGTTACAGATTCCGATGCTTCACTTCAGGGTTACTGTATCCCTCTGACCTGCTTACTGACGATGAAACACAGAAATTGCATCGGAATTAAATACAAAAGGCACAATGCAGACTTATGTACAAGAAAACTGACTCTCCTTACTGTCTATGTTTTGAACCATTCCTATGAATCTAGTTATAGATTCCGATGCTTCACTTCAGGTTTACTGTATCCATCTGACCTTCTTATTGACGATGAAACACAGAAATGGCATCGGAATTAAATACAAAAGGCACAATGCCGACTTAAGTGCAAGATAACTGAGTCTTCTTACTGTCTATGTTTTGAACCATTCACGTGACACTAGTTATAGATTCCGATGCTTCATTTCCGGTTTACTGTATCCCTCTGACCTTCTTATTGACGATGAATTATAGAAATTGCATCGGAATTAAATACAAAAGGCACAATGCCGACTTAAGTACAAGAAAACTGACTCTTCTTACTGTCTATGTTATGAACCATTCATGTGACACTAGTTATAGATTCCCATGCTTCACTTCAGGTTTACTGTATCCCTCTGACCTTCTTATTGACGATGAAACACAGAAATTGCATCGGAATTAAATACAAAAGGCACAATGCCGGCTTATGTACAAGAAAACTGACTCTTCTTACTGTCTATGTTTGAACCATTCATGTGATCCTAGTTATAGATTCCGATGCTTGACTTCAGGTTTACTGTATTCCTCTGACCTTCTTATTGACGATGAATCACAGAAATTGCATCGGAATTAAATACAAAAGGCACAATGCAGACTTACGTACAAGAAAACTGACTCTTCTTACTGTCTATGTTTGAACCATTCCTGTGACACTAGTTATAGTTTCCGATGCTTCACTTCAGGGTTACTGTATCCCTCTGACCTACTTACTGACGATGAAACACAGAAATTGCATCGGAATTAAAAACAAAAGACACAATGGCGACTTAAGTGCAAGATAACTGACTCTTCTTACTGTCTATGTTTGAACTATTCATGTGACACTAGTTATAGATTCCGATGCTTCACTTCAGGTTTACTGTATCCATCTGACCTTCGTATTGACGATGAAACACAGATATTGCATCGGAATTAAATACAAAAGGCACAATGCCGACTTAAGTACAAGAAAACTGACTCTTCTTACTGTCTATGATTTGAACCATTCCTGTGACACTAGTAATAGATGCCGATGCTTCACTTCAGGTTTACTGTATCCCTCTGACCTTCGTATTGACGATGAAACACAGATATTGCATCGGAATTAAATACAAAAGGCACAATGCCGACTTAAGTACAAGAAAACTGACTCTTCTTACTGTCTATGATTTGAACCATTCCTGTGACACTAGTTATAGATTCCGATGCTTCGCTTCAGGGTTACTGTATTCCTTTGACCTTCTTATTGACGATGAAACACAGAAATTGCATCGGAATTAAATACAAAAGGCACAATGCCGGCTTATGTAGAAGAAAACTGACTCTTCTTACTGACTATCTTTGAACCATTCCTGTGACACTAGTTATAGATTACGATGCTTCACTTCAGGATTACTGTATCCCTCTGACCTTCTTATTGACGATGAAACACAGAAATTGCATCGGAATTAAATACAAAAGGCACAATGCCAACTTAAGTACAAGAAAACTGACTATTCTTACAGTCTATGATTTGAACCATTCCTGTTACACTAGTTATGGATTCCGATGCTTCACTTCAGATTTACTGTATCCCCCTGACCTTCGTATTGACGATGAAACACAGATATTGCATCGGAATTAAATACAAAAGGCACAATGCCGACTTAAGTACAAGAAAACTGACTCTTCTTACTGTCTATGATTTGAACCATTCCTGTGACACTAGTTATAGATTCCAATGCTTCGCTTCAGGGTTACTGTATTCCTTTGACCTTCTTATTGACGATGAAACACAGAAATTGCATCGGAATTAAATACAAAAGGCACAATGCAGACTTACGTACAAGAAAACTGACTCTTCTTACTGTCTATGTTTGAACCATTCCTGTGACACTAGTTATGGATTCCGATGCTTCGCTTCAGGGTTACTGTATCCCTCCGAGCTACTTACTGACGATGAAACACAGAAAATGCATCGGAATTAAATACAAAAGGCACAATGCCGACTTAAGTACAAGAAAAATGACTCTTCTTACTGTCTACGTTTTGAACCATTCCTGTGACACTAGTTATAGTTTCTGATGCTTCACTTCAGGTTCACTGTATACCTCTGACCTTTTTATTGACGATGAAACACAGAAATTGCATCGGAGTTAAATACAAAAGGCACAATGCCGACTTAAGATCAAGAAAACTGACTCTTCACACTGTCTATGGTTTGAACCATTCCTGTTACACTAGTTATAGATTCCGATGCTTCACTTCATTTTTACTGTATCACTCTGACCTTCTTATTGACGATGAAACACAGAAATTGCAACGGAATTAAATACAAAAGGCACAATGCCGACTTAAGTACAAGACAACTGACTCCTCTTACTGTCTAAGTTTTGAGCCATTCCTGTGACACTAGTAATAGATGCCGATGCTTCACTTCAGGTTTACTGTATCCCTCTGACCTTCGTATTGACGATGAAACACAGAAATTGCATCGGAATTAAATACAAAAGGCACAGTGCCGACTTAAGTACAAGAAAATTGACTCTTCTTACTGTCTATGTTTGAACCATTCCTGTGACACTAGTTACAGATTCCGATGCTTCACTTCAGGTTTACTGTATCCCTCTGACCTTCTTATTGACGATGAAACACAGAAATTGCATCGGAATTAAATACAAAAGGCACAGTGCCGACTTATGTACAAGAAAATTGACTCTTCTTACTGTCTATGTTTGAACCATTCATGTGATTCTAGTTATATTTTCCGATGCTTCACTTCAGGTTTACTGTATTCCTCTGACCTTCTTATTGATGATGAAACACAGAAATTGCATCGGAATTAAATACAAAAGGCACAATGCAGACTTACGTACAAGAAAACTGACTCTTCTTACTGTCTATGTTTGAACCATTCCTGTGACACTAGTTACAGATTCCGATGCTTCACTTCAGGGTCACTGTATCCCTCTGACCTACTTACTGACGATGAAACACAGAAATTGCATCGGAATTAAATACAAAAGGCACAATGCCGACTTAAGTACAAGAAAACTGACTCTTCTCACTGTCTATGTTTTGAACCATTCCTGTGACACTAGTTATAGATTAAGAAGCTTCACTTCAGATTTACTGTATCCCTCTGACCTTCTTATTGACGATGAAACACAGAAATTGCATCGGAATTAAATACAAAAGGCACAATGCCGACTTAAATACAAGAAAACTGACTCTTCTTACTGTCTATGTTTTGAACCATTCCTGTGACACTAGTTATTGATTCCGATGCTTCACTTCACGTTTACTGTATCCCTCTGACCTTCTTAATGACGATGAAACACAGAAATTGCATCGGAATTAAATACAAAAGGCACAATGGTGGCTTATGTACAAGAAAACTGACTCTTCTTACTGTCTATGTTTGAACCATTCATGTGATTCTAGTTATAGATTCCGATGCTTGACTTCAGGTTTACTGTATTCCTCTGACCTTCTTCCTAACGATGAAACACATAAATTGCTTCGGAATTAAATACAAAAGGCACAATGCAGACTTACGTACAAGAAAACTGACTCTTCTTACTGTCTATGTTTGAACCATTCCTGTGACACTAGTTATAGATTCCGATGCTTCACTTCAGGGTTACTGTATCCCTCTGACCTACTTACTGACGATGAAACACAGAAATTGCATCGGAATTAAATACAAAAGGCACAATGCCTACTTAAGTGCAAGATAACTGACTCTTCTTACTGTCTATGTTTGAACCATTCATGTGACACTAGTTATAGATTCCGATGCTTCATTTCCGGTTTACTGTATCCCTCTGACCTTCTTATTGACGATGAATTATAGAAATTGCATCGGAATTAAATACAAAAGGCACAATGCCGACTTAAGTACAAGAAAACTGACTCTTCTTGCAGTCTATGTTTCGAACCATTCCTGTGACACTAGTTATAGATTAAGAAGCTTCACTTCAGATTTACTGTATCCCTCTGACCTTCGTATCGACGATGAAACACAGATATTCCATCGGAATTAATTACTAAAGGCACAATGCCGACTTAAGTACAAGAAAACTGACTCTTCTTACTATCTATGTTTTGAACCATTCCTGTGACACTAGTTATAGATTCCGATGCTTTACTTGAGGTATACTGTATCCCTCTGATCTTCTTATTGACGATGAAACACAGAAATTGCATCGGAATTAAATACAAAAGGTACAGTGCCGACTTTTGTACAAGACAATTGACTCTTCCTACTGTCTATGTTTGAACCATTCATGTGATTCTAGTTATAGATTCCGATGCTTCACTTCAGGTTTACTGTATCCCTCTGACCTTCTTATTGACGATGAAACACAGAAATTGCATCGGAATTAAATACAAAAGGCACAATGCCGGCTTATGTACAAGAAAACTGACTCTTCTTACTGTCTATGTTTGAACCATTCATGTGGTTCTAGTTATAGATTCCGATGCTTCACTTCAGGTTTACTGTATTCCTCTGACCTTCCTATTGACGATGAAACACAGAAATTGCATCGGAATTAAATACAAAAGGCACAATGCCGACTTAAATACAAGAAAACTGACTCTTTTTACTTTCTATGTTTTGAACCATTCCTGTGACACTAGTTATTGATTCCGATGCTTCTCTTCACGATTACTGTATCCCTTAGACCTTATTGACGATGAAACACAGAAATTGCATCAGAATTAAATACAAAAGGCACAATGCCGACTTTAGTACAAGAAAACTGACTCTTCTTACTGTCTATGTTTTGAACTATTCCTGTGCCCCTAGTTATAGATTCTGATGCTTCACTTCAGGTTTACTGTATCCCTCTGACCTTCTTATTGACGATGAAACACAGAAATTGCAACACAATTAAATACAAAAGGCACAATGCCGACTTAAGTGCAAGATAACTGACTCTTCTCACTGTCTATGTTTTGAACCATTCCTGTGACACTAGTTATAGATTAAGAAGCTTCACTTCAGATTTACTGTATCCCTCTGACCTTCTTATTGACGATGAAACACAGAAATTGCATCGGAATTAAATACAAAAGGCACAATGCCGACTTAAATACAAGAAAACTGACTCTTCTTACTGTCTATGTTTTGAACCATTCCTGTGACACTAGTTATTGATTCCGATGCTTCACTTCACGTTTACTGTATCCCTCTGACCTTCTTATTGACGATGAAACACAGAAATTGCATCGGAATTAAATACAAAAGGCACAATGGTGGCTTATGTACAAGAAAACTGACTCTTCTTACTGTCTATGTTTGAACCATTCATGTGATTCTAGTTATAGATTCCGATGCTTGACTTCAGGTTTACTGTATTCCTCTGACCTTCTTCCTAACGATGAAACACATAAATTGCTTCGGAATTAAATACAAAAGGCACAATGCAGACTTACGTACAAGAAAACTGACTCTTCTTACTGTCTATGTTTGAACCATTCCTGTGACACTAGTTATAGATTCCGATGCTTCACTTCAGGGTTACTGTATCCCTCTGACCTACTTACTGACGATGAAACACAGAAATTGCATCGGAATTAAATACAAAAGGCACAATGCCTACTTAAGTGCAAGATAACTGACTCTTCTTACTATCTATGTTTTGAACCATTCCTGTGACACTAGTTATAGATTCAGATGCTTTACTTGAGGTATACTGTATCCCTCTGATCTTCTTATTGACGATGAAACACAGAAATTGCATCGGAATTAAATACAAAAGGTACAGTGCCGACTTTTGTACAAGACAATTGACTCTTCCTACTGTCTATGTTTGAACCATTCATGTGATTCTAGTTATAGATTCCGATGCTTCACTTCAGGTTTACTGTATCCCTCTGACCTTCTTATTGACGATGAAACACAGAAATTGCATCGGAATTAAATACAAAAGGCACAATGCCGGCTTATGTACAAGAAAACTGACTCTTCTTACTGTCTATGTTTGAACCATTCATGTGGTTCTAGTTATAGATTCCGATGCTTCACTTCAGGTTTACTGTATTCCTCTGACCTTCCTATTGACGATGAAACACAGAAATTGCATCGGAATTAAATACAAAAGGCACAATGCCGACCTAAATACAAGAAAACTGACTCATTTTACTTTCTATGTTTTGAACCATTCCTGTGACACTAGTTATTGATTCCGATGCTTCACTTCACGATTACTGTATCCCTTAGACCTTATTGATGATGAAACACAGAAATTGCATCAGAATTAAATACAAAAGGCACAATGCCGACTTTAGTACAAGAAAACTGACTCTTCCTACTGTCTATGTTTTGAACTATTCCTGTGCCCCTAGTTATAGATTCTGATGCTTCACTTCAGGTTTACTGTATACCTCTGACCTTTTTATTGACGATGAAACACAGAAATTGCATCGGAGTTAAATAGAAAAGGCACAATGCCGACTTAAGTTCAAGAAAACTGACACTTCACACTGTCTATGTTTTGAACCATTCCTGTGACACTAGTTATAGATTCCGATGCTTCACTTCATTTTTACTGTATCACTCTGACCTTCTTATTGACGATGAAACACAGAAATTGCATCGGAATTAAATACAAAAGGCACAATGCCGACTTAAGTACAAGACAACTGACTCCTCTTACTGTCTAAGTTTTGAGCCATTCCTGTGACACTAGTAATAGATTCCGATGCTTCACTTCAGCTTTACTGTATCCCTCTGACCTTCTTATTGACGATGAAACACAGAAATTGCATCGGAGTTAAATACAAAAGGCACAATGCCGACTTAGGTACAAGAAAACTGACTCTTCTTACTGGCTATGTTTGAACCATTCCTGTGACACTAGTTATAGATTCTGATGCTTCACTTCAGGGTTACTGTATCCCTCTGACCTACTTACTGACGATGAAACACAGAAATTGCATCGGAATTAAATACAAAAGGCACAATGCCGACTTAAGTACAAGAAAACTGACTCTTCTTACTGTCTATGTATTGAACCATTCCTGTGACACTAGTTATTGATTCCGATGCTTCACTTCAGGTTTGCTGTATCCCTCTGACCTTCTTATTGACGATGAAACACAGAAATTGCATCGGAATTAAATACAAAATGCACAATGCCTACTTAAATACAAGAAAATCTTCTCTTCTTACTGTCTATGTTTTGAACCATTCCTGTGACACTAGTTATTGATTCCGATGCTTCACTTCACTTTTACTGTATCCCTCTGACCTTCTTATTGACGATGAAACACAGAAATTGCATCAGAATTAAATACAAAAGGCACAATGCCGACTTTAGTACAAGAAAACTGACTCTTCTTACTGTCTATGTTTTGAACCATTCCTGTGCCCCTAGTTATAGATTCTGATGCTTCACTTCAGGTTTACTGTATCCCTCTGGCCTTCTTATTGAGGATGAAACACTGAAATTGCAACAAAATTAAATACAAAAGGCACAATGCCGACTTAAGTACAAGGAAACTAACTCTTCTTACTGTCTATGATTTGAACCATTCCTGTGACACAAGTTAAAGATTCCGATGCTTCACTTCAGGTTTACTGTATCCATCTGACCTTCTTATTGACGATGAAACACAGAAATTGCATCAGAATTAAATACAAAAGGCACAATGCCGACTTAAGTGCAAGATAACTGACTCTTCTTACTGTCTATGTTTTGAACCATTCATGTGACACTAGTTATAGATTCCGATGCTTCATTTTCGGTTTACTGTATCCCTCTGACCTTCTTATTGACGATGAAACACAGAAATTGCATCGGAATTAAATACAAAAGGCACAATTCCGACTTAAGTACAAGAAAACTGACTCTTCTTACTGTCTATGTTTTTAACCATTCCATTGACACTAGTTACAGATTCCGATGCTTCACTTCGTGTTTACTGTATCCCTCTGACCTTCGTATTGACGATGAAACACAGATATTGCATCAGAATTAAATACAAAAGGCACAAAGAAGACTTAAGTACAAGAAAACTGACTCTTCTTACTGTCTATGTTTTGAACCATTCCTGTGACACTAGTTATAGATTCCGATGCTTCACTTCAGATTTACTGTATCCCTCTGACCTTCGTAATGACGATGAAACACAGATATTGCATCGGAATTAAATACAAAAGGCACAATGACGACTTAAGTACAAGAAAACTGACTCTTCTTACTGTCTATGTTTTGAACCATTCCTGTGACACTAGTTATAGATTCCGATGCTTTACTTGAGGTATACTGTATGCCTCTGACCTTCTTATTGACGATGAAACACAGAAATTGCATCGGAATTAAATACAAAAGGCACAGTACCGACTTATGTACAAGGAAATTGACTCTTCTTACTGTCTATGTTTGAACCATTCATGTGATTCTAGTTATAGATTCCGATGCTTGACTTCAGGTTTACTGTATTCCTCTGACCTTCTTATTGACGATGAAACACAGAAATTGCATCGGAATTAAATACAAAAGGCACAATGCAGACTTACGTACTAGAAAACTGACTCTTCTTACTGTCTATGTTTGAACCATTCCTGTGACACTAGTTATAGATTCCGATGCTTCACTTCAGGGTTACTGTATCCCTCTGACATACGTACTGACGATGAAACACAGAAATTGCATCGGAATTAAATACAAAAGGCACAATGCCGACTTAAGTACAAGAAAACTGACTCTTCTTACTGTCTATGTTTTGAACCATTCCTGTGACACTAGTTATAGTTTCCGATGCTTCACTTCAGGTTCACTGTATACCTCTGACCTTTTTATTGACGATCAAACACAGAAATTGCATCGGAGTTAAATACAAAAGGCACAATGCCGACTTAAGGTCAAGAAAACTGACTCTTCACACTGTCTATGTTTTGAACCATTCCTGTGACACTAGTTATAGATTCCGATGCTTCACTTCATTTTTACTGTATCACTCTGATCTTCTTATTGACGATGAAACACAGAAATTGCAACGGAATTAAATACAAAAGGCACAATGCCGACTTAAGTACAAGACAACCGACTCCTCTTACTGTCTAAGTTTTGAGCCATTCCTGTGACACTAGTAATAGATTCCGATGCTTCACTTCAGCTTTACTGTATCCCTCTGACCTTCTTATTGACGATGAAACACAGAAATTGCATCGGAATTAAATACAAAAGGCACAATTCCGACTTAAGTACAAGAAAACTGACTCTTCTTACTGTCTATGTTTTGAACCATTCCATTGACACTAGTTACAGATTCCGATGCTTCACTTAGTGTTTACTGTATCCCTCTGACCTTCTTATTGACGATGAAACACAGAAATTGCATCAGAATTAAATACAAAAGGCACAAAGAAGGCTTAAGTACAAGAAAACTGACTCTTCTTACTGTCTATATTTTGAACCATTCCTGTGACACTAGTTATAGATTCTGACACTTCACTTCAGGTTTACTGTATCCCTCTGACCTTCTTATTGACGATGAAACACAGAAATTGCAACGGAATTAAATACAAAAGGCACAATGCCGACTTAAGTACAAGAAAACTGACTCTTCGTACTATCTATGCTTTGAACCATTCCTGTGAAACTTGTTATAGATTCCGATGCTTCACTTCAGGTTTACTGGGTCCATCTGACTTTCTTATTGACGATTAAACACAGAAATTGCATCGGAATTAAATACAAAAGGCACAATGCCGACTTATGTACAAGAGAACTGACTCTTCTTACTGTCTATGTTCTGAACCATTCCTTTGACACTAGTTATAGATTCCGATGCTTCACTTCAGGTTTACTGTATCCCTCTGACCTTCTTATTGATAGTGAAACACAGAAATTGCATCGGAATAAAATACAAAAGGCACAATGGCGACTTAAGTACAAGAAAACTGACTCTTCTTACTGTCTATGATTTGAACCATTCCTGTGACACTAGTTATAGATTCCGATGCTTCACTTCAGGTTTACTGTATCCCTCTGACCTTCTTATTGACGATGAAGCACAGAAATTGAAACGGAATTAAATACAAAATTCACAATGCCGACTTAAGTACAAGAAAACTGACTCTTCTTACTGACTATGTTTTGAACTATTCCTGTGCCACTAGTTATAGATTCCGATGCTTTACTCCAGGTTTACTGTATTCCTCTCACCTTCTTATTGATAATGAAACACAGAAATTGCTTCGGAATTAAATAAAAATGGCGCAATGCCGACTTAAGTACAAGAAAATTGACTCTTCTTACTGTCTATGCTTTGATCCATTCCTGTGACACTAGTTATAGATTCCGATGCTTGACTTCAGGTTTACTGTATCCCTCTGACCATCGTATTGACGATGAAACACAGAAATTGCAACGGAATTAATTACAAAAGGCACAATGCCGACTAAAGGACAAGAAATCTGACTCTTCTTACTGTCTATGTTTTGAACCATTCCTGTGACACTAGTTATAGATTCCGATGCTTCACTTCAGGTTTACTGTATCCCTCTGACCTTCTTATTGACGATGTAAAAAAGAAATTGCATCCTCATTAAATAGAGAAGGAACAATGCCGACATAAGTAGAAGAAAATAGATTCTTCTTACTGTCTATGTTTCGAACCATTCCTGTGCCACTAGTTCTGGATTCCGATGCTTCACTTCAGATTTACTGTATCCCTCTGACCTTCTTATTGACGATGAATTATAGAAATTGCATTGGAATTAAATGCAAAAGGCACAATGCCGACTTAAGTACAAGAAAACTGACTCTTCTTACTGTCTATGTTTTCAACCATTCATGTGACACTAGTTATAGATTCCGATGCTTCACTTCAGGTTTACTGTATCCCTCTGACCATCTTTTTGACGATGAAACACAGAAATTGCATCGGAATTAAATACAAAAGGCACAATGCCGACATAAGTACAAGATAACTGACTCTTCTTACTGTCTATGTTTGAACCATTCATGTGACACTAGTTAAAGATTCCGATGTTTCACTTCAGGTTTACTGTAACCCTCTGACCTTCTTATTGACGATGAAACACAGAAATTGCATCGGACTTAAATACAAAAGGCACAATTCCGACGTAAGTACAAGAAAACTGACTCTTCTTACTGTCTATGTTTGAACCATTCCTGTGAGACTAGTTATAGATTCCAATGCTTCACTTCAGGGTTACTGTATCCCGCTGACCTACTTATTGACGATGAAACACAGAAATTCCATCGGAATTAAATACAAAAGGCACAATGTCGACTTAAGTACAAGAAAACTGACTCTTCTTACTGTCTATGATTTGAACCATTCCTGAGACACTAGTTATAGATTCCGATGCTTCACTTCAGGTTTACTGTATCCCTCTGACCATCTTATTGACGATGAAACACAGAAATTGCATCGGAGATAAATACAAAAGGCACAATGCCGACTTAAGATCACGAAAACTGACTCTTCTTACTGTCTATGTTTTGAACCATTCCTGTGACACTAGTTATAGATTACGATGATTCACTTCATTTTTACTGTATCCCTCTGACCTTCCTATTGACGATGAAACACAGATATTGCATCGGAATTAAATAGAAAAGGCACAATGCCGACTTAAGTACAAGAAAACTTTCTCTTCTTATTGTCTATGTTTGAAACCATTCCTGTGACACTAGTTATAGATTGCGATGCTTCACTTCAGGTTTACTGTATCTCTCTGACCTTGTTATTGACGATGAAACACAGAAATTTCATCGGAATTAAATACAAAAGGCATAATGCCGACTTAAGTACAAGAAAACTGACTCTTCTTACTGTCTATGCTTTGAACCATTCCTTTGACACTAGTTATAGATTGCGATGCTTCACTTCAGGTTTACTGTATCCCTCTGACCTTCTTACTGACGATGAAACACAGAAATTGCATCAGAAATAAATACAAAAGGGACAATTCTGACTTAAGAACAAGAAAACTGACTCTTCTTACTGTCTATGGTTTGAACCATTCCTGTGACACTAGTTATAGATTCTGATCCATCACTTCAGGTTTACTGTATCGTTCTGGCATTCCTATTGACGATGAGACACAGAAATTGCAACGGAACTAAATACATGAGGCACAATGCCGACTTAAGTACAAGAAAACTGACTCTTCTTACTGTCTATGTTTTGAACAATTCCTGTGACACTAGTTATAGATTCCGATGCTTCCCTTCAGATTTACTGTATCCATCTGACCTTCTTATTGACGATGAAACACAGAAATTGCATCGGAATTAAATACAAAAGGCACAATGCCGACTTAATTGCAAGATAACTGACTCTTCTTACTGTCTATGTTTTGAACAATTCATGTGACACTAGTTTTAGATTGCGATGCTTCACTTCAGGTTTACTGTATCACTCTGACCTTCTCATTGACGATGAAACACAGAAATTGCATCGGAATTAAATACAAAAGGCACAATGCCGACTTGAGTACAAAAAAATTGACTCTTCTTACTGTCTATATTTGAACCATTCCTGTGACACTAGTTATACATTCCGATGCTTCACTTCAGGTTTACTGTATCCCTCTGACCTTCTTATTGACGATGAAACACAGAAATTGCATCAGCATTAAATACAGAAGGCACAATGCCGACTTAAGTACAAGAAAACTGACTTTTCTTACTGTCTATGTTTTGAACCATTCCTGTGACACTAGTTATAGATTCTGATGCTTCACTTCAGGTTTACTGCATCCCTCTGTCCTTCTTATTGACGATGAAGCACAGAAATTGAAACGGAATTCAATACAAAATTCACAATGCCGACTTAAGTACAAGAAAACTGACTCTTCTTACTGACTATGTTTTGAACTATTCCTGTGACACTAGTTATAGATTCCGATGCTTCACTTCAGGTTTACTGTATCCCTCTGACCTTGTTATTGACGATGAATTATAGAAATTGCATCGGAATTAAATACAAAAGGCACAATGCCGACTTAAGTAAAAGAAAACTGACGCTTCTTACTCTCTATATATTGAACCATTCATGTGACACTAGTTATAGGTTCCGATGCTTCACTTCAGATTTACTGTATCCCTCTGACCTTATAATTGACGATGAAACACAGAAATTGCATCGGAATTAAATACAAAAGGCACAATGCCTACTTATATACAAGAAAACCGACTCTTCTTACTGTCTATGTTTGAACCATTCATGTGACACTAGTTACAGATTACGATGCTTCACTTCAAGTTTACTGTATCCCTCTGACCTTCTTATTGACGATGAAACGCAGAAATTGCATCTTAATTAAATACAAAAGGCACAATGCCGACTTAAGTACAAGAAAACTGACTCTTCCTACTGTATATGTTTGAACCACTCCTGTGACACTAGTTATAGATTCCGATGATTCACTTCAGGTTTACTGTATCCCTCTGACCTTCTTACTGACGATGAAACACAGAAATTGCATCGGAATTAAATAAAAAAGGCACAATGCCGACTTAAGTAAAAGAAAACTTACTCTTCTTATTGTCTATATTTTGAACCATTCCTGTGATACTAGTTATAGATTCCGATGCTTCACTTCAGGTTTACTGTATCCCTCTAACCTTCTTATTGACGATGAAACAGAGAAATTGCATCGGAATTAAATACAAAAGGCACAATGTCGACTTAAGTACAAGAAAACTGACTCTTCTTACTGTCTATGATTTGAACCATTCCTGAGTCACTAGTTATAGATTCCGATGCTTCACTTCAGGTTTACTGTATCCCTCTGACCATCTTATTGATGATGAAACACAGAAATTGCATCGGAGATAAATACAAAAGGCACAATGCCGACTTAAGATCACGAAAACTGACTCTTCTCACTGTCTATGTTTTGAACAATTCCTGTGACACTAGTTATAGATTACGATGATTCACTTCATTTTTACTGTATCCCTCTGACCTTGTTATTGACGATGAAACACAGATATTGCATCGGAATTAAATAGAAAAGGCACAATGCCGACTTAAGTACAAGAAAACTTTCTCTTCTTATTGTCTATGTTTGAAACCATTCCTGTGACACTAGTTATAGATTGCTATGCTTCACTTCAGGTTTACTGTATTCCTCTGACCTTCTTACTGACGATGAAACACAGAAATTGCATCAGAATTAAATACAAAAGGAACAATGCTGACTTAAGTACAAGAAAACTGACTCCTCTTACTGTCTATGGTTTGAACCATTCCTGTGACACTAGTTATAGATTCTGATGTTCCCTTCAGATTTACTGTATCCATCTGACCTTCTTATTGACGATGAAACACAGAAATTGCATCGGAATTAAATACAAAAGGCACAATGCCTACTTATATACAAGAAAACCGACTCTTCTTACTGTCTATGTATGAACCATTCATGTGACACTAGTTACAGATTCCGATGCTTCACTTCAAGTTTACTGTATCCCTCTGACCTTCTTATTGACGATGAAACACAGAAATTGCATCTTAATTAAATACAAAAGGCACAATGCCGACTTAAGTACAAGAAAACTGACTCTTCCTACTGTATATGTTTGAACCATTCCTGTGACACTAGTTATAGATTCCGATGATTCACTTCAGGTTTACTGTATCGTTCTGGCATTCTTATTGACGATGAAACACAGAAATTGCAACGGAATTAAATTCATAAGGCACAATGCCGACTTAAGTACAAGAAAACTGACTCTTGTTACTGTCTATGTTTTGAACAATTCCTGTGACACTAGTTAGAGATTCCGATGCTTCCCTTCACATTTACTGTATCCATCTGACCTTCTTATTGACGATGAAACACAGAAATTGCATCGGAATTAAATACAAAAGGCACAATGCCGACTTAATTGCAAGATAACTGACTCTTCTTACTGTCTATGTTTTGAACAATTCATGTGACACTAGTTTTAGATACCGATGGTTCACTTCAGGTTTACTGTATCCCTCTGACCTTACTGACGATGAAACACAGAAATTGCATCGGAATTAAATACGAAAGGCACAATGCCGACTTATGTACAAGAAAACTGACTCTTCTTACTTTCTATGTTTGAACCATTCATGTGACACTAGTTACAGATTCCGATGCTTCACATCACGTTTACTGTATCCCTCTGACCTTCTTATTGACGATGAAACACAGAAATTGCATCGGAATTAAATACAAAAGGCACAATGCCGACTTGAGTACAAAAAAACTGACTCTTCTTACTGTCTATGTTTGAACCATTCCTGTGACACTAGTTATACATTCCGATGCTTCACTTCAGGTTTACTGCATCCCTCTGACCTTCTTATTGACGATGAAACACAGAAATTGCATCAGAATTAAATACAGAAGGCACAATGCCGACTTAAGTACAAGAAAACTGACTTTTCTTACTGTCTATGTTTTGAACCATTCCTGTGACACTAGTTATAGATTCTGATGCTTCACTTCAGGTTTACTGTATCCCTCTGACCTTCTTATTGACGATGAAACACAGAAATTGCAACGGAATTAAATTCAAAATTCACAATGCCGACTTAAGTACAAGAAAACTGACTCTTCTTACTGACTATGTTTTGAACCATTCCTGTGACACTAGTTATAGATTCCGATGCTTCACTTCAGGTTTACTGTATCCATCTGACCTTCTTATTGACGTTCAAACACAGAAATTGCATCGTAGTTAAATAGAAAAGGCACAATGCCGACTTAAGTTCAAGAAAACTGACTCTTCACACTGTCTATGTTTTGAACCATTCCTGTGACACTAGTTATAGATTCCGATGCTTCACTTCATTTTTACTGTATCACCCTGACCTTCTTATTGACGATGAAACACAGAAATTGCATCGGAATTAAATACAAAAGGCACAATGCCGACTTAAGTACAAGACAACTGACTCCTCTTACTGTCTAAGTTTTGAGCCATTCCTGTGACACTAGTAATAGATTCCGATGCTTCACTTCAGCTTTACTGTATCCCTCTGACCTTCTTATTGACGATGAAACACAGATATTGCATCGGAATTAAATAGAAAAGGCACAATGCCGACTTAAGTACAAGAAAACTTTCTCTTCTTATTGTCTATGTTTGAAACCATTCCTGTGACACTAGTTATAGATTGCGATGCTTCACTTCAGGTTTACTGTATCTCTCTGACCTTGTTATTGACGATGAAACACAGAAATTTCATCGGAATTAAATACAAAAGGCATAATGCCGACTTAAGTACAAGAAAACTGACTCTTCTTACTGTCTATGTTTTGAACCATTCCTTTGACACTAGTTATAGATTGCGATGCTTCACTTCAGGTTTACTGTATCCCTCTGACCTTCTTACTGACGATGAAACACAGAAATTGCATCAGAATTAAATACAAAAGAACAATTCTGACTTAAGTACAAGAAAACTGACTCTTCTTACTGTCTATGGTTTGAACCATTCCTGTGACACTAGTTATAGATTCTGATCCATCACTTCAGGTTTACTGTATCGTTCTGTCATTCTTATTGACGATGAGACACAGAAATTGCAACGGAACTAAATACATAAGGCACAATGCCGACTTAAGTACAAGAAAACTGACTCTTCTTACTGTCTATGTTTTGAACAATTCCTGTGACACTAGTTATAGATTCCGATGCTTCCCTTCAGATTTACTGTATCCATCTGACCTTCTTATTGACGATGAAACACAGAAATTGCATCGGAATTAAATACAAAAGGCACAATGCCGAATTAATTGCAAGATAACTGACTCTTCTTACTGTCTATGTTTTGAACAATTCATGTGACACTAGTTTTAGATTGCGATGCTTCACTTCAGGTTTACTGTATCACTCTGACCTTCTCATTGACGATGAAACACAGAAATTGCATCGGAATTAAATACAAAGGGCACAATGCCGACTTGAGTACAAAAAAATTAACTCTTCTTACTGTCTATATTTGAACCATTCCTGTGACACTAGTTATACATTCCGATGCTTCACTTCAGGTTTACTGTATCCCTCTGACCTTCTTATTGACGATGAATCACAGAAATTGCATCAGCATTAAATAGAGAAGGCACAATGCCGACTTAAGTACAAGAAAACTGACTTTTCTTACTGTCTATGTTTTGAACCATTCCTATGACACTAGTTATAGATTCTGATGCTTCACTTCAGGTTTACTGTATCCCTCTGACCTTCTTATTGACGATGAAGCACAGAAATTGAAACGGAATTAAATACAAAATTCACAATGCCGACTTAAGTACAAGAAAACTGACTCTTCTTACTGACTATGTTTTGAACTATTCCTGTGACACTAGTTATAGATTCCGATGCTTCATTTCAGGTTTACTGTATCCCTCTGACCTTGTTATTGACGATGAAACACAAAAATTGCATCGGAATTAAATACAAAAGGCACAATGCCGACTTAAGTAAAAGAAAACTGACGCTTCTTACTCTCTATATATTGAACCATTCATGTGACACTAGTTATAGATTCCGATGCTTCACTTCAGATTTACTGTATCCCTCTGACCTTATAATTGACGATGAAACACAGAAATTGCATCGGAATTAAATACAAAAGGCACAATGCCTACTTATATACAAGAAAACCGACTCTTCTTACTGTCTATGTTTGAACCATTCATGTGACACTAGTTACAGATTCCGATGCTTCACTTCAAGTTTACTGTATCCCTCTGACCTTCTTATTGACGATGAAACACAGAAATTGCATCTTAATTAAATACAAAAGGCTCAATGCCGACTTAAGTACAAGAAAACTGAATCTTCCTACTGTATATGTTTGAACCATTCCTGTGACACTAGTTATAGATTCCGATGATTCACTTCAGGTTTACTGTATCCCTCTGACCTTCTTACTGACGATGAAACACAGAAATTGCATCGGAATTAAATAAAAAAGGCACAATGTCGACTTAAGTACAAGAAAACTGACTCTTCTTACTGTC
Source organism: Schistocerca serialis cubense (assembly GCF_023864345.2). Lineage (NCBI taxonomy): Eukaryota > Metazoa > Arthropoda > Insecta > Orthoptera > Acrididae > Schistocerca > Schistocerca serialis. The sequence goes on from NC_064647.1 coordinate 8,966,103, forward strand.
TATGTTTTGAACCATTCCTGAGACACTAGTTATAGATTCCGATGCTTCACTTCAGGTTTACTGTATCCCTCTGACCATCTTATTGACGATGAAACACAGAAATTGCATCGGAGATAAATACAAAAGGCACAATGCCGACTTAAGTACAAGAAAACTTTCTCTTCTTATTGTCTATGTTTGAAACCATTCCTGTGACACTAGTTATAGATTGCGATGCTTCACTTCAGGTTTACTGTATCTTTCTGACCTTGTTATTGACGATGAAACACAGAAATTTCATCGGAATTAAATACAAAAGGCATAATGCCGACTTAAGTACAAGAAAACTGACTCTTCTTAATGTCTATGTTTTGAGCCATTCCTTTGACACTAGTTATAGATTGCGATGCTTCACTTCAGGTTTACTGTATTCCTCTGACCTTCTTACTGACGATGAAACACAGAAATTGTATCAGAATTAAATACAAAAGGAACAATGCTGACTTAAGTACAAGAAAACTGACTCCTCTTACTGTCTATGGTTTGAACCATTCCTGTGACACTAGTTATAGATTCTGATGCTTCCCTTCAGATTTACTGTATCCATCTGACCTTCTTATTGACGATGAAACACAGAAATTGCATCGGAATTAAATACAAAAGGCACAATGCCTACTTATATACAAGAAAACCGACTCTTCTTACTGTCTATGTATGAACCATTCATGTGACACTAGTTACAGATTCCGATGCTTCACTTCAAGTTTACTGTATCCCTCTGACCTTCTTATTGACGATGAAACACAGAAATTGCATCTTAATTAAATACAAAAGGCACAATGCCGACTTAAGTACAAGAAAACTGACTCTTCCTACTGTATATGTCTGAACCATTCCTGTGACACTAGTTATAGATTCCGATGATTCACTTCAGGTTTACTGTATCGTTCTGGCATTCTTATTGACGATGAAACACAGAAATTGCAACGGAATTAAATTCATAAGGCACTATGCCGACTTAAGTACAAGAAAACTGACTCTTCTTACTGTCTATGTTTTGAACAATTCCTGTGACACTAGTTAGAGATTCCGATGCTTCCCTTCAGATTTACTGTATCCATCTGACCACCTTATTGACGACGAAACACAGAAATTGCATCGGAATTAAATACAAAAGGCACAATGCCGACTTAATTGCAAGATAACTGACTCTTCTTACTGTCTATGTTTTGAACAATTCATGTGACACTAGTTTTAGATACCGATGGTTCACTTCAGGTTTACTGTATCCCTCTGACCTTACTGACGATGAAACACAGAAATTGCATCGGAATTAAATACGAAAGGCACAATGCCGACTTATGTACAAGAAAACTGACTCTTCTTATTTTCTATGTTTGAACCATTCATGTGACACTAGTTACAGATTCCGATGCTTCACATCACGTTTACTGTATCCCTCAGCCCTTCTTATTGACGATGAAACACAGAAATTGCATCGGAATTAAATACAAAAGGCACAATGCCGACTTGAGTACAAAAAAACTGACTCTTCTTACTGTCTATGTTTGAACCATTCCTGTGACACTAGTTATACATTCCGATGCTTCACTTCAGGTTTACTGTATCCCTCTGACCTTCTTATTGACGATGAAACACAGAAAATGCATCAGAATTAAATACAGAAGGCACAATGCCGACTTAAGTACAAGAAAACTGACTTTTCTTACTGTCTATGTTTTGAACCATTCCTGTGACACTAGTTATAGATTCTGATGCTTCACTTCAGGTTTACTGTATCCCTCTGACCTTCTTATTGACGATGAAAAACAGAAATTGCAACGGAATTAAATTCAAAATTCACAATGCCGACTTAAGTACAAGAAAACTGACTCTTCTTACTGACTATGTTTTGAACCATTCCTGTGACACTAGTTATAGATTCCGATGCTTCACTTCAGGTTTACTGTATCCATCTGACCTTCTTATTGACGTTCAAACACAGAAATTGCATCGGAGTTAAATAGAAAAGGCACAATGCCGACTTAAGTTCAAGAAAACTGACTCTTCACACTGTCTATGTTTTGAACCATTCCTGTGACACTAGTTATAGATTCCGATGCTTCACTTCATTTTTACTGTATCACCCTGACCTTCTTATTGACGATGAAACACAGAAATTGCATCGGAATTAAATACAAAAGGCAACATGCCGACTTAAGTACAAGACAACTGACTCCTCTTACTGTCTAAGTTTTGAGCCATTCCTGTGACACTAGTAATAGATTCCGATGCTTCACTTCAGCTTTACTGTATCCCTCTGACCTTCTTATTGACGATGAAACACAGAAATTGCATCGGAATTAAATACAAAAGGCACAATGCCGACTTAAGTACAAGAAAACTGACTCTTCCTACTGTCTATGTTTGAACCATTCCTGTGACACTAGTAATAGATTCCGATGCTTCACTTCAGGGTTACTGTATCCCTCTGACCTACTTACTGACGACGAAACACAGAAATTGCATCGGAATTAAATACAAAAGGCACAATGCCGACTTAAGTACAAGAAAACTGGCTCTTCTTACTGTCTATGTATTGAACCATTCCTGTGACACTAGTTATTAATTCCGATGCTTCACTTCAGGTTTTCAGGTTTACTGTATCCCTCTGACCTTGTTATTGACGATGAAACACAGAAATTGCATCGGAATTAAATACAAAAGGCACAATGCCGACTTAAATACAAGAAAACTGACTCTTCTTACTGTCTATGTTTTGAACCATTCCTGTGACACTAGTTATTGATTTCGATGCTTCACTTCACTTTTACTGTATCCCTCTGACCTTCTTATTGACGATGAAACACAGAAATTGCATCAGAATTAAATACAAAAGGCACAATGCCGACTTTAGTACAAGAAAACTGACTCTTCTTACTGTCTATGTTTTGAACCATTCCCGTGCCCCTAGTTATAGATTCTGATGGTTCACTTCAGGTTAACTGTATCCCTCTGGCCTTCTTATTGACGATGAAACACAGAAATTGCAACACAATTAAATACAAAAGCACAATGCCGACTTAAGTACAAGAAAACTGACTCTTCTTACTGTCTATGTTTTGAACCATTCCTGTGACACTAGTTAAAGATTCCGATGCTTCACTTCAGGTTTACTGTATCCATCTGACCTTCTTATTGACGATGAAACACAGAAATTGCATCAGAATTTAATACAAAAGGCACAATGAGGACTTAAGTGCAAGATAACTGACTCTTCTTACTGTCTATGCTTTGAACCATACATGTGACACTATTTAGATATTCCGATGCTTCATTTCCGGTTTACTGTATCCCTCTGACCTTCTTATTGACGATGAATTATAGAAATTGCATCGGAATTAAATACAAAAGGCACAATGCCGACTTAAGTACAAGAAAACTGACTCTTCTTACTGTCTATGTTATGAACCATTCATGTGACACTAGTTATAGATTCCGATGCTTCACTTCAGGTTTACTGTATCCCTCTGACCTTCTTATTGACGATGAAACACAGAAATTGCATCGGAATTAAATACTAAAGGCACAATGCCGACTTAAGTACACGAAAACTGACTCTTCTTACTGTCTATGTTTGAACCATTCCTGTGACACTAGTTATAGATTCCGATGGTTCACTTCAGGATTACTGTATCCCTCTGACCTTATAATTGACGATGAAACACAGAAATTGCATCGGAATTAAATACAAAAGTCACAATGCCGACTTAAGTACAAGAAAACTGACTCTTCTTACAGTCTATAATTTGAACCATTCCTGTGACACTAGTTTTAGATTCCGATGCTTCACTTCAGATTTACTGTATCCGTCTGACCTTTGTATTGACGATGAAACACAGATATTGCATCGGAATTAAATACAAAAGGCACAATGCCGACTTAAGTACAAGAAAACTGACTCTTCTTACTGTCTATGTTTTGAACCATTCCTGTGACACTAGTTATAGATTCCGATGCTTTACTTGAGGTATACTGTATCCCTCTGACCTTCTTATTGACGATGAAACACAGAAATTGCATCGGAATTAAATACAAAAGGCACAGTGCCGACTTATGTACAAGAAAATTGACTCTTCTTACTGTGTATGTTTGAACCATTCATGTGATTCTAGTTATAGATTCCGATGCTTGACTTCAGGTTTACCGTATTCCTCTGACCTTCTTATTGACGATGAAACACAGAAATTGCATCGGAATTAAATACAAAAGGCACAATGCAGACTTACGTACAAGAAAACTGACTCTTCTTACTGTCTATGTTTGAACCATTCCTGTGACACTAGTTATAGATTCCGATGCTTCACATCAGGGTTACTGTATCCCTCTGACCTACGTACTGACGATGAAACACAGAAATTGCATCGGAATTAAATACAAAAGGCACAATGCCGACTTAAGTACAAGAAATCCGACTCGTCTTACTGTCTATGCTTTGAACCATTCCTGTGACACTAGTTATAGTTTCCGATGCTTCACTTCAGGTTCACTGTATACCTCTGACCTTTTTATTGACGATCAAACACAGAAATTGCATCGGAGTTAAATACAAAAGGCACAATGCAGACTTACGTACAAGAAAACTGACTCTTCTTACTGTCTATGTTTGAACCATTCCTGTGACACTAGTTATAGATTCCGATGCTTCACTTCAGGGTTACTGTATCCCTCTGACCTACGTACTGACGATGAAACACAGAAATTGCAACGGAATTAAATACAAATGGCACAATGCCGACTTAAGTACAAGACAACCGACTCCTCTTACTGTCTAAGTTTTGAGCCATTCCTGTGACACTAGTAATAGATTCCGATGCTTCACGTCAGCTTTACTGTATCCCTCTGACCTTCTTATTGACGATGAAACACAGAAATTGCATCGGAATTAAATACAAAAGGCACAATTCCGACTTAAGTACAAGAAAACTGACTCTTCTTACTGTCTATGTTTTGAACCATTCCATTGACACTAGTTATAGATTCCGATGCTTCACTTCGGGTTTACTGTATCCCTCTGACCTTCTTATTGACGATGAAACACAGAAATTGCATCAGAATTAAATACAAAAGGCACAAAGCCGACTTAAGTACAAGAAAACTGACTCTTCTTACTGTCTATATTTTGAACCATTCCTGTGACACTAGTTATAGATTCTGACACTTCACTTCAGGTTTACTGTATCCCTCTGACCTTCTTATTGACGATGAAACACAGAAATTGCAACGGAATTAAATACAAAAGGCACAATGCCGACTTAAGTATAAGAAAACTGACTCTTCGTACTGTCTATGCTTTGAACCATTCCTGTGAAACTAGTTATAGATTCCGATGCTTCACTTCAGGTTTACTGTATCCATCTGACTTTCTTATTGACGATTAAACACAGAAATTGCATCGGAATTAAATACAAAAGGCACAATGCCGACTTATGTACAAGAGAACTGACTCTTCTTACTGTCTATGTTTTGAACCATTCCTTTGACACTAGTTATAGATTCCGATGCTTCACTTCAGGTTTACTGTATCCCTCTGAACTTCTTATTGACGATGAAACACAGAAATTGCAACGGAATAAAATACAATAGGCACAATGCCGACTTAAGTACAAGAAAACTGACTCTTCTGACTGTCTATGTTTTGAACCATTCCTGTGACACTAGTTATAGATTCAGATGCTTCACTTCAGGTTTACTGTATCCATATCACCTTCTTATTGACGATGAAGCACAGAAATTGCAACGGAATTAAATACGAAAGGCACAATGCCGACTTAAGTGCAAGATAACTGACCCTTCTTACTGTCTATATTTTGAACCGTTCATGTGACACTAGTTATGGATTCCGATGCTTTACTTCAGATTTACTGTATCACTCTGACCTTCTCATTGACGATGAAACACAGATATTGCATCGGAATTAAAAACAAAAGGCACAATGGCGACTTAAGTACAAGAAAATCGACTCTTCTAACTGTCTATGTTTTGAAACATTCCTGTGAAACTACCTATAGATTCCGATGCTTCACTTCAGGTTTACTGTATCCCTCTGACCTTCTTATTGATAGTGAAACACAGAAATTGCTTCGGAATAAAATACAAAAGGCACAATGGCGACTTAAGTACAGGAAAACTGACTCTTCTTACTGTCTATGTTTTGAACCATTCCTGTGACACTAGTTATAGATTCCGATGCTTCACTTCTGGTTTACTGTATCCCTCTGACCTTCTTATTGACTATGAAACACAGAAATTGCATCGGAATTAAATACAAAAGGCACAATGCCGACATAAGTACAAGATAACTGACTCTTCTTACTGTCTATGTTTGAACCATTCATGTGACACTAGTGAAAGATTCCGATGTTTCACTTCAGGTTTACTGTAACCCTCTGACCTTCTTATTGACGATGAAACACAGAAATTGCATCGGAATTAAATACAAAAGGCACAATTCCGACGTAAGTACTAGAAAACTGACTCTTCTTACTGTCTATGTTTGAACCATTCCTGTGAGACTAGTTATAGATTCCGATGCTTCACTTCAGGGTTACTGTATCCCGCTGACCTACTTATTGACGATGAAACACAGAAATTCCATCGGAATTAAATACAAAAGGCACAAAGCCGACTTAAGTACAAGAAAAATGACTCTTCTTATTGTCTATGTTTTGAACCATTCCTGTGACACTAGTTATAGATTCCGATGCTTTACTCCTGGTGTACTGTATCCCTCTGACCTTCTTATTGATAATGAAACACAGAAATTGCTTCGGAATTAAATAAAAATGGCGCAGTGCCGACTTTAGTACAAGAAAATTGACTCTTCTTACTGTCTATGCTTTCATCCATTCCTGTGACACTAGTTATAGATTCCGATGCTTCACTTCTGGTTTACTGTATCCCTCTGACCTTCTTATTGACGATGAATTATAGAAATTGCATTGGAATTAAATGCAAAAGGCACAATGCCGACTTAAGTACAAGAAAACTGACTCTTCTTACTGTCTATGTTTTGAACCATTCATGTGACACTAGTTATAGATTCCGATGCTTCACTTCAGGTTTACTGTATCCCTCTGACCATCTTTTTGACGATGAAACACAGAAATTGCATCGGAATTAAATACAAAAGGCACAATGCCGACATAAGTACAAGATAACTGACTCTTCTTACTGTCTATGTTTGAACCATTCATGTGACACTAGTTAAAGATTCCGATGTTTCACTTCAGGTTTACTGTAACCCTCTGACCTTCTTTTTGACGATGAAACATAGAAATTGCATCGGAATTAAATACAAAAGGCACAATTCCGACGTAAGTACAAGAAAACTGACTCTTCTTACTGTCTATGTTTGAACCATTCCAGTGAGACTAGTTATAGATTCCGATGCTTCACTTCAGGGTTACTGTATCCCGCTGACCTACTTATTGACGATGAAACACAGAAATTCCAACGGAATTAAATACAAAGGGCACAATGTCGACTTAAGTACAAGAAAACTGACTCTTCTTACTGTCTATGTTTTGAACCATTCCTGAGACACTAGTTATAGATTCCGATGCTTCACTTCAGATTTACTGTATCCCTCTGACCATCTTATTGACGATGAAACACAGAAATTGCATCGGAGATAAATACAAAAGGCACAATGCCGACTTATGATCACGAAAACTGACTCTTCTTACTGTCTATGTTTTGAACCATTCCTGTGACACTAGTTATAGATTACGATGATTCACTTCATTTTTACTGTATCCCTCTGACCTTCTTATTGACGATGAAACACAGATATTGCATCGGAATTAAATAGAAAAGGCACAATGCCGACTTAAGTACAAGAAAACTTTCTCTTCTTATTGTCTACGTTTGAAATCATTCCTGTGACACTAGTTATAGATTGCGATGCTTCACTTCAGGTTTACTGTATCTCTCTGACCTTGTTATTGACGATGAAACACAGAAATTTCATCGGAATTAAATACAAAAGGCATAATGCCGACTTAAGTACAAGAAAACTGACTCTTCTTACTGTCTATGTTTTGAACCATTCCTTTGACACTAGTTATAGATTGCGATGCTTCACTTCAGGTTTGCTGTATCCCTCTGACCTTCTTACAGACGATGAAACACAGAAATTGCATCAGAATTAAATACAAAAGGAACAATTCTGACTTAAGCACAAGAAAACTGACTCTTCTTACTGTCTATGGTTTGAACCATTCCTGTGACACTAGTTATGGATTCTGATCCTTCACTTCAGGTTTACTGTATCGTTCTGGCATTCTTATTGACGATGAAGCACAGAAATTGCAACGGAATTAAATACATAAGGCACAATGCCGACTTAAGTACAAGAAAACCGACTCTTCTTACTGTCTATGTTTTGAACAATTCCTGTGACACTAGTTATAGATTCCGATGCTTCCCTCCAGATTTACTGTATCCATCTGACCTTCTTATTGACGATGAAACACAGAAATTGCATCGGAATTAAATACAAAAGGCACAATGCCGACTTAATTGCAAGATAACTGACTCTTCTTACTGTCTATGTTTTGAACAATTCATGTGACACTAGTTTTACATTCCGATGCTTCACTTCAGGTTTACTGTATCCCTCTGACCTTCTTATTGACGATGAAACACAGAAATTGCATCTTAATTAAATACAAAAGGCACAATGCCGACTTAAGTACAAGAAAACTGACTCTTCCTACTGTATATGTTTGAACCATTCCTGTGACACTAGTTATAGATTCCGATGATTCACTTCAGGTTTACTGTATCCCTCTGACCTTCTTACTGACGATGAAACACAGAAATTGCATTGGAATTAAATAAAAAAGGCACAATGCCGACTTAAGTACAAGAAAACTTACTCTTCTTCTTGTCTATATTTTGAACCATTCCTGTGATACTAGTTAATGATTCCGATGCTTCACTTCAGGTTTACTGTATCCCTCTAACCTTCTTATTGACGATGAAACACAGAAATTGCATTGGAATTAAATACAAAAGGCACAATGTCGCCTTAAGTACAAGAAAACTGACTCTTCTTACTGTCTATGTTTTGAACCACTCCTGAGACACTAGTTATAGATTCCGATGCTTCACTTCAGGTTTACTGTATTCCTCTGACCATCTTATTGACGATGAAACACAGAAATTGCATCGGAGATAAATACAAAAGGCACAATGCCGACTTAAGATCACGAAAACTGACTCTTCTTACTGTCTATGTTTTGAACAATTCCTGTGACACTAGTTATAGATTACGATGATTCACTTCATTTTTACTGTATCCCTCTGACCTTCTTATTGACGATGAAACACAGATATTGCATCGGAATTAAATGGAAAAGGCACAATGCCGACTTAAGTACAAGAAAACTTTCTCTTCTTATTGTCTATGTTTGAAACCATTCCTGTGACACTAGTTATAGATTGCGATGCTTCACTTCAGGTTTACTGTATCTCTCTGACCTTGTTATTGACGATGAAACACAGAAATTTCATCGGAATTAAATACAAAAGGCATAATGCCGACTTAAGTACAAGAAAACTGACTCTTCTTACTGTCTATGTTTTGAACCATTCCTTTGACACTAGTTATAGATTGCGATGCTTCACTTCAGGTTTACTGTATTCCTCTGACCTTCTTACTGACGATGAAACACAGAAATTGCATCAGAATTAAATACAAAAGGAACAATGCTGACTTAAGTACAAGAAAACTGACTCTTCTTACTGTCTATGGTTTGAACCATTCCTGTGACACTAGTTATAGATTCTGATGCTTCCCTTCAGATTTACTGTATCCATCTGACCTTCTTATTGACGATGAAACACAGAAATTGCATCGGAATTAAATACAAAAGGCACAATGCCTACTTATATACAACAAAACCGACTCTTCTTACTGTCTATGTATGAACCATTCATGTGACACTAGATACAGATTCCGATGCTTCACTTCAAGTTTACTGTATCCCTCTGACCTTCTTATTGACGATGAAACACAGAAATTGCATCTTAATTAAATACAAAAGACACAATGCCGACTTAAGTACAAGAAAACTGACTCTTCCTACTGTATATGTTTGAACCATTCCTGTGACACTAGTTATAGATTCCGATGATTCACTTCAGGTTTACTGTATCGTTCTGGCATTCTTATTGACGATGAAACACAGAAATTGCAACGGAATTAATTTCATAAAGCACAATGCCGACTTAAGTACAAGAAAACTGACTCTTCTTACTGTCTATGTTTTGAACAATTCCTGTGACACTAGTTATAGATTCCGATGCTTCCCTTCAGATTTACTGTATCCATCTGACCTTCTTATTGACGATGAAACACAGAAATTGCAACGGAATTAAATACAAAAGGCACAATGCCGACTTAATTGCAAGATAACTGACTCTTCTTACTGTCTATGTTTTGAACAATTCATGTGACACTAGTTTTAGATTCCGATGCTTCACTTCAGGTTTACTGTATCCCTCTGACCTTCATATTGACGATGAAACACAGAAATTGCATCAGAATTAAATACAGAAGGCACAATGCCGACTTAAGTACAAGAAAACTGACTTTTCTTACTGTCTATGTTTTGAACCATTCCTGTGACACTAGTTATAGATTCTGATGCTTCACTTCAGGTTTACTGTATCCCTCTGACCTTCTTATTGACGATGAAACACAGAAATTGCAACGGAATTAAATTCAAAATTCACAATGCCGACTTAAGTATAAGAAAACTGACTCTTCTTACTGACTATGTTTTGAACCATTCCTGTGACACTAGTTATAGATTCCGATGCTTCACTTCAGGTTTACTGTATCCATCTGACCTTCTTATTAACGTTCAAACACAGAAATTGCATCGGAATTAAATAGAAAAGACACAATGCCGACGTAAGTGCAAGATAACTGACTCTTCTTACTGTCTATGTTTTGAACTATTAATGTGACACTAGTTATAGATTCCGATGCTTCTCTTCAAGTTTACTGTATCCCTCTGACCTTGTTATTGACGATGAATTATAGAAATTGCATCGGAATTAAATACAAAAGGCACAATGCCGACTTAAGTACAAGAAAACTTACTCTTCTTATTGTCTATATTTTGTACCATTCCTGTGATACTAGTTATAGATTCAGATGCTTTACTTCAGGTTTACTGTATCCCTCTAACCTTCTTATTGACGATGAATCACAGAAATTGCATCGGAGTTAAATACAAAAGGCACATTGCCGACTTAAGTTCAAGAAAACTGACTCTTCTTACTTTCTATGTTTAGAACAATGCCTGTGACACTAGTTATAGATTCCGATGCTTCACTTCGGATTTACTGTATCCCTCTGACCTTCTTATTGACGATGAAACACAGATATTGCATCGGAATTAAGTACAAAAGGCACAATGCCGACTTAAGTAAAAGAAAACTGACTCTTCTTACTGTCTATGTTTTGAACCATTCCTGTGACACTAGTTATAGATTCCGATGCTTCACTTCAGGTTTACTGTATCACTCTGACCTTCTCATTGACGATGAAATACAGATATTGCATCGGAATTAAATACAAAAGGCACAATGCCGAATTAAGTACAAGAAAATCGACTCTTCTAACTGTCTATGTTTTGAAACATTCCTGTGAAACTAGGTATAGATTCCGATGCTTCACTTCAGGTTTACTGTATCCCTCTGACCTTCTTATTGATGATGAAACTCAGAAATTGCATCGGAATAAAATACAAAAGGAACAATGGCGACTTAAGTACAAGAAAACTGACTCTTCTTACTGTCTATGTTTTGAACCATTCCTGTGACACTAGTTATAGATTCCGATGCTTCACTTCTGGTTTACTGTATCCCTCTGACCTTCTTATTGACTATGAAACACAGAGATTACATCGGAATTAAATACAAAAGGCAAAAAACCGACTTAAGTACAAGAAAACTGACTCTTCTTATTGTCTATGTTTTGAACCATTCCTGTGACACTAGTTATAGATTCCGATGCTTTACTCCAGGTTTACTGTATCCCTCTGGCCCTCTTATTGATAATGAAACACAGAAATTGCTTCGGAATTAAATAAAAATGGCGCAATGCCGACTTAAGTACAAGAAAATTGACTCTTCTTACTGTCTATGCTTTGAACCATTCCTGTGACACTAGTTATAGATTCCGATGCTTCACTTCTGGTTTACTGTATCCCTCTGACATTCTTATTGACGATGAAACACAGAAATTGCGTCGGAATTAAATACAAAAGGCACAATGCCGACTTAATTGCAAGATAACTGACTCTTCAAACTGTCTATGTGTTGAACAATTCATGTGACACTAGTTTTAGATTCCGATGCTTCACTTCAGGTTTCCTGTATCCCTCTGACCTTCTTATTGACGATGAAACACAGAAATTGCATCAGAATTAAATACAGAAGGCACAATGCCGACTTAAGTACAAGAAAACTGACTTTTCTTACTGTCTATGTTTTGAACCATTCCTGTGACACTAGTTATAGATTCTGATGCTTCACTTCAGGTTTACTGTATCCCTCTGACCTTCTTATTGACGATGAAACACAGAAATTGCAACGGAATTAAATTCAAAATTCACAATGCCGACTTAAGTACAACAAAACTGACTCTTCTTTCTGACTATGTTTTGAACCATTCCTGTGACACTAGTTATAGATTCCGATGCTTCACTTCAGGTTTACTGTATCCATCTTACCTTCTTATTAACGTTCAAACACAGAAATTGCATCGGAATTACATAGAAAAGGCACAATGCCGACGTAAGTGCAAGATAACTGACTCTTCTTACTGTCTATGTTTTGAACTATTAATGTGACACTAGTTATAGATTCCGATGCTTCACTTCAGGTTTACTGTATCCCTCTGACCTTGTGATTGACGATGAATTATAGAAATTGCATCGGAATTAAATACAAAAGGCACAATGCCGACTTAAGTACAAGAAAACTTACTCTTCTTATTGTCTATATTTGGTACCATTCCTGTGATACTAGTTATAGATTCAGATGCTTTACTTCAGGTTTACTGTATCCCTCTAACCTTCTTATTGACGATGAAACACAGAAATCGAATCGGAGTTAAATACAAAAGGCACATTGCCGACTTAAGTTCAAGAAAACTGACTCTTCTTACTTTCTATGTTTTGAACCATGCCTGTGACACTAGTTATAGATTCCGATGCTTCACTTCGGATTTCCTGTATCCCTCTGACCTTCTTATTGACGATGAAACACAGATATTGCATCGGAATTAAGTACAAAAGGCACAATGCCGACTTAAGTACAAGAAAACTGACTCTTCTTACTGTCTATGTTTTGAACCATTCCTGTGACACTAGTTATAGATTCCGATGCTTTACTTGAGGTTTACTGTATCCCTCTGACCTTCTTATTGACGATGAAACACAGAAATTGCATCGGAATTAAATAAAAAAGGCACAGTGCCGACTTAAGTACAAGAAAACTGACTCTTCTTACTGTCTATGTTTGAACCATTCATGTGATACTAGTTATAGATTCCGATGCATCACTTCAGGTTTACTGTATCACTCTGACCTTCTCATTGACGATGAAATACAGATATTGCATCGGAATTAAATACAAAAGGCACAATGCCGAATTAAGTACAAGAAAATCGACTCTTCTAACTGTCTATGTTTTGAAACATTCCTGTGAAACTAGGTATGGATTCCGATGCTTCACTTCAGGTTTACTGTATCCCTCTGACCTTCTTATTGATGATGAAACTCAGAAATTGCATCGGAATAAAATACAAAAGGAACAATGGCGACTTAAGTACAAGAAAACTGACTCTTCTTACTGTCTATGTTTTGAACCATTCCTGTGACACTAGTTATAGATTCCGATGCTTCACTTCTGGTTTACTGTATCCCTCTGATCTTCTTATTGACTATGAAACACAGAAATTACATCGGAATTAAATACAAAAGGCACAAAGCCGACTTAAGTACAAGAAAACTGACTCTTCTAATTGTCTATGTTTTGAACCATTCCTGTGATACTAGTTATAGATTCCGATGCTTTACTCCAGGTTTACTGAATCCCTCTGACCCTCTTATTGATAATGAAACACAGAAATTGCTTCGGAATTAAATAAAAATGGCGCAATGCCGACTTAAGTACAAGAAAATTGACTCTTCTTACTGTCTATGCTTTTATCCATTCCTGTGACACTAGTTATAGATTCCGATGCTTCACTTCAGGTTTACTGTATCCCTCTGACCTTCTTATTGACGATGTAACAAAGAAATTGCATCCTCATTAAATACAAAAGGAACAATGCCGACTTAAGTACAAGAAAACAGATTCTTGTTACTGTCTATGTTTCGAACCATTCCTGTGCCACTAGTTATGGATTCCGATGCTTCACTTCAGATTTACCGTATCCCTCTGACCTTCTTATTGAAGATGAAACACAGATATTGCATCGGAATTAAATACAAAATGCACAATGCCGACTTAATTAAAGATAACTGTCACTTCTTACTGTCTATGTTTTGAACCATTCCTGTGACACTACTTATAGATTCTGATGCTTCACTTCAGGTTTACTGTATCCCACTGACCATCTTATTAACGATGAAACACAGAAATTGCAACGGAATTAAATACAAAAGTCACAATGCCGACTTAAGAAAAAGAAATCTGACTCTTCTTACTGTCTATGTTTTGAACCATTCCTGTGACACTAGTTATAGATTCCGATGCTTCACTTCAGGTTTACTGTATCCCTCTGACCTTCTTATTGACGATGTAAAAAAGAAATTGCATCCTCATTAAATAGAAAAGGAACAATGCCGACATAAGTACAAGAAAATAGATTCTTCTTACTGTCTATGTTTCGAACCATTCCTGTGCCACTAGTTATGGATTCCGATGCTTCACTTCTGATTTACTGTATCCCTCTGACCTTCTTATTGACGATGAATTATAGAAATTGCATTGGAATTAAATGCAAAGGGCATAATGCCGACATAAGTACAGGAAAACTGACTATTCTTACTGTCTATGTTTTGAACCATTCATGTGACACTAGTTATAGATTCCGATGCTTCACTTCAGGTTTGCTGTATCCCTCTGACCATCTTTTTGACGATGAAACACAGAAATTGCATCGGAATTAAATACAAAAGGCACAATGCCGACATAAGTACAAGATAACTGACTCTTCATACTGTCTATGTTTGAACCATTCATGTGACACTAGTTAAAGATTCCGATGTTTCACTTCAGGTTTACTGTAACCCTCTGACCTTCTTATTGACGATGAAACACAGAAATTGCATCGGAATTAAATACAAAAGGCACAATTCCGACGTAAGTACAAGAAAACTGACTCTTCTTACTGTCTATGTTTGAACCATTCCTGTGACACTATTTATAGATTACGATGCTTCACTTCAGGGTTACTGTTTCCCTCTGACCTACTTACTGATGATGAAACACAGATATTGCATCGGAATTAAATACAAAAGGCACAATGTCGACTTAAGTACAAGAAAACTGACTCTTCTTACTGTCTATGTTTTGAACCATACCTGTGACACGAGTTATAGATTCCGATTTTTCACTTCAGGTTTACTGTAACCCTCTGATCTTCTTATTGACGATGAAACACAGATATTGCATCGGAATTAAATACAAAAGGCACAATGCCGACTTAATTACAAGAAAACTGACTCTTCTTACTGTCTATGTTTGAACCATTCCTGTGAGACCAGTTATAGATTCCGATGCTTCACTTCAGGGTTACTGTATCCCGCTGACCTACTTATTGACGATGAAACACAGAAATTGCATCGGAATTAAATACAAAAGGCACAATGTCGACTTAAGTACAAGAAAACTGACTCTTATTACTGTCTATGTTTTGAACAATTCCTGAGACACTAGTTATAGATTCCGATGCTTCACTTCAGGTTTACTGTATCCCTCTGACCATCTTATTGACGATGAAACACAGAAAGGCATCGGAGATAAATACAAAAGGCACAATGCCGACTTAAGTACAAGAAAACTTTCTCTTCTTATTGTCTATGTTTGAAACCATTCCTGTGACACTAGTTATAGATTGCGATGCTTCACTTCTGGTTTACTGTATCCCTCTGACCTTGTAATTGACGATGAATTACAGAAATTGCAACGGAATTAAATACAACTGGCACAATGCCGACTTAAGTAAAAGAAAACTGACTCTTCTTACTGTCTATGTATTGAACCATTCATGTGACACTAGTTATAGTTTCCGATGCTTCACTATAGATTTACTGTATCCCTCTGACCTTCTTGTTGACGATGAAACACAGAAATTGCATCGGAATTAAATACAAAAGACACAATGCCGACTTAATTGCAAGATAACTGACTCTTCTTACTGTCTATGTTTTGAACAATTCATGTGACACTAGTTTTAGATTCCGATGCTTCACTCAGGTTTACTGTATCCCTCTGACCTTTTTATTGACGATGAAACACAGAAATTGCATCGGAATTAAATACAAAAGGTACAATGCCGACTTGAGTACAAAAAAACTGACTCTTCTTACTGTCTATGTTTGAACCATTCCTGTGACACTAGTTATACATTCCGATGCTTCACTTCAGGTTTACTGTATCCCTCTGACCTTGTTATTGACGATGAATTACAGAAATTGCATCGGAATTAAATACAAAAGGCACAATGCCGACTTAAGTAAAAGAAAACTGACTCTTCTTACTGTCTATGTATTGACCCATTCATGTGACACTAGTTATAGTTTCCGATGCTTCACTTTAGATTTACTGTATCCCTCTGACCTTCTTATTGACGATGAAACAAAGAAATTGCATCGGAATTAAATACAAAAGGCACAATGCCTACTTATATACAAGAAAACCGACTCTTCTTACTGTCTATGTTTGAACCATTCATGTGACACTAGTTACAGATTCCGATGCTTCACTTCAAGTTTACTGTATCCCTCTGACCTTCATATTGACGAAGAAACACAGAAATTGCATCTTAATTACATACAAAAGGCACAATGCCGACTTAAGTACAAGAAAACTGACTCTTCCTACTGTATATGTTTGAACCATTCCTGTGACACTAGTTATAGATTCCGATGATTCACTTCAGATTTACTGTATCCCTCTGACCTTCTTATTGACGATGAAACACAGAAATTGCATCGGAATTAAATAAAAAAGCACAATGCCGACTTAGGTACAAGAAAACTTACTCTTATTATTGTCTATGTTTTGAACCGTTCCTGTGATACTAGTTATAGATTCCGATGCTTCACTTCAGGTTTACTGTATCCCTCTAACCTTCTTATTGACGATGAAACACAGAAATTGCATCAGAGTTTAATACAAAAGGCACAATGCCGACTTAAGTTCAAGAAAACTGACTCTTCTTACTTTCTATGTTTTGAACCATGCCTGTGACACTAGTTATAGATTCCGATGATTCACTTCGGA
This sequence comes from Schistocerca serialis cubense, assembly GCF_023864345.2. Classification (NCBI taxonomy): domain Eukaryota; kingdom Metazoa; phylum Arthropoda; class Insecta; order Orthoptera; family Acrididae; genus Schistocerca; species Schistocerca serialis. The sequence goes on from NC_064647.1 coordinate 8,983,680, forward strand.
TTTACTGTATCCCTCTGACCTTCTTATTGACGATGAAACACAGATATTGCATCGGAATTAAGTACAAAATGCGCAATGCCGACTTAAGTACAAGAAAACTGACTCTTCCTACTGTATATGTTTGAACCATTCCTGTGACACTAGTTATAGATTCCGATGATTCACTTCAGGTTTACTGTATCCCTCTGACCTTCTTATTGACGATGAAACACAGAAATTGCATCGGAATTAAATAAAAAAGGCACATTGCCGACTTAAGTACAAGAAAACTTACTCTTCTTATTGTCTATGTTTGAACCATTCATGTGATACTAGTTATAGATTCCGATGCTTCACTTCAGGTTTACTATATCACTCTGACCTTCTCATTGACGATGAAACACAGATATTGCTTCGGAATTAAATACAAAAGGCACAATGCCGACTTAAGTACAAGAAAATCGACTCTTCTAACTGTCTATGATTTGAAACATTCCTGTGAAACTAGGTATAGAATCCGATGCTTCACTTCCGGCTTACTGTATCCCTCTGACCTTCATATTGATGATGAAACACAGAAATTGCATCGGAATAAAATACAAAAGGCACAATGGCGACTTAAGTACAAGAAAACTGACTCTTCTTACAGTCTATGTTTTGAACCACTCCTGTGACACTAGTTATAGATTCCGATGCTTCACATCTGGTTTACTGTATCCCTCTGACCTTCTTATTGACTATGAAACACAGAAATTACATCGGAATTAAATACAAAAGGCACAAAGCCGACTTAAGTGCAAGAAAACTGACTCTTCTTATTGTCTATGTTTTGAACCATTCATGTGACACTAGTTATAGATTCCGATGCTTTACTCCAGGTTTACTGTATCCCTCTGACCTTCTTATTGATAATGAAACACAGAAATTGCTTCGGAATTAAATAAAAATGGCGCAATGCCGACTTAAGTACAAGAAAATTGACTCTTCTTACTGTCTATGCTTTGATCCATTCCTGTGACACTAGTTATAGATTCCGATGCTTCACTTCAGATTTACTGTATCCCTCTGACCTTCTTATTGACGATGTAACAAAGAAATTGCATCCTCATTAAATAGAAAAGGAACAATGCCGACTTAAGTACAAGAAAACAGATTCGTGTTACTGTCTATGTTTCGAACCATTCCTGTGACACTAGTTATAGATTCTGATGCTTCACTTCAGGTTTACTGTATCCCTCTGACCATCTTATTGACGATGAAACGCAGAAATTGCAACGGAATTGAATACAAAAGTCACAATGCCGACTTAAGAACAGGAAGTCTGACTCTTCTTACTGTCTATGTTTTGAACCATTCCTGTGACACTAGATATAGATTCCGATGCTTCACTTCAGGTTTACTGTATCCCTCTGACCTTCTTATTGACGATGTAAAATAGGAAATTGCATCCTCATTAAATAGAAAAGGAACAATGCCGACATAAGTACAAGAAAATAGATTCTTCTTACTGTCTATGTTTCGAACCATTCCTGGGCCACTAGTTATGGATTCCGATGCTTCACTTCAGATTTACTGTATCCTTCTGACCTTCTTATTGACGATGAATTATAGAAATTGCATTGGAATTAAATGCAAAGGGCACAATGCCGACTTAAGTACAAGAAAACTGACTCTTCTTACTGCCTATGTTTTGAACCATTCCTGTGACACGAGTTATAGATTCCGATTTTTCACTTCAGGTTTACTGTAAACCTCTGACCTTCTTATTGACGATGAAACACAGATATTGCATCGGAATTAAATACAAAAGGCACAATGCCGACTTAAGTACAAGAAAACTGACTCTTCTTACTGTCTATGTTTGAACCATTCCTGTGAGACTAGTTATAGATTCCGATGCATCACTTCAGGGTAACTGTATCCCGCTGACCTTCTTACTGACGATGAAACACAGAAATTGCATCAGAATTAAATACAAAAGGAACAATTATGACTTAAGTACAAGGAAACTGACTCTTCTTACTTTCTATGGTTTGAACCATTCCTGTGACACTAGTTATAGATTCTGATCCTTCACTTCAGGGCTACTGTATCGTTCTGGCATTCTTATTGACGATGAAACACAGAAATTGCAACGGAATTAAATACATAAGGCACAATGCCGACTTAAGTACAAGAAAACTGACTCTCCTTACTGTCTATGTTTTGAACAATTGATGTGACACTAGTTTTAGATTCCGATGCTTCACTTCAGGTTTACTGTATCCCTCTGACCTTATTGACGATGAAACACAGAAATTGCATCGGAATTAAATACAAAAGGCACAATGCCGACTTGAGTACAAATAAACCGACTCTTCTTACTGTCTATGTTTGAACCATTCCTGTGACACTAGTTATACATTCCGATGCTTCACTTCAGGTTTACTGTATCCCTCTGACCTTCTTATTGACGATGAAACACAGAAATTGCATCAGAATTAAATACAGAAGGCACAATGCCGACTTAAGTACAAGAAAACTGACTTTTCTTACTGTCTATGTTTTGAACCATTCCTGTGACACTAGTTATAGATTCTGATGCTTCACTTCAGGTTTACTGTATCCCTCTGACCTTCATATTGACGATGAAACACAGAAATTGCAACGGAATTAAATACAAAATTCACAATGCCGACTTAAGTACAAGAAAACTGACTCTTCTTACTGTCTATGTATTGAACCATTCATGTAACACTAGTCATAGTCTCCGATGCTTCACTTTAGATTTACTGTATCCCTCTGACCTTCTTATTGACGATGAAACACAGAAATTGCATCGGAATTAAATACAAAAGGCACAATGCCTACTTATATACAAGAAAACCGACTCTTCTTACTGTCTATGTTTGAACCATTCATGTGACACTAGTTACAGATTCCGATGCTTCACTTCAAGTTTACTGTATCCCTCTGACCTTCTTATTGACGATGAAACACAGAAATTGCATCTTAATTAAATACAAAAGGCACAATGCCGACTTAAGTACAAGAAAACTGACTCTTCCTACTGTATATGTTTGAACCATTCCTGTGACACTAGAAATAGATTCCGTAGATTCACTTCCGGTTTACTGTATCCCTCTGACCTTCTTATTGACGATGAAACACAGAAATTGCATCAGAATTAAATAAAAAAGGCACAATGCCGACTTAAGTACAAGTAAACTTACTCTTCTTATCGTCTATATTTTGAACCATTCCTGTGATACTAGTTATAGATTCCGATGCTTCACTTCAGGTTTACTGTATCCCTCTAACCTTCTTATTGACGATGAAACACAGAAATTGCATCGGAATTAAATACAAAAGGCACAATGTCGACTTAAGTACAAGAAAACTGACTCTTCTTACTGTCTATGTTTTGAACCATTCCTGAGACACTAGTTATAGATTCCGATGCTTCACTTCAGGTTTACTGTATCCCTCTGACCATCTTATTGACGATGAAACACAGAAATTGCATCGGAATTAAAAACAAAAGGCACAATGCCTACTTATATACAAGAAAACCGACTCTTCTTACTGTCTATGTTTGAACCATTCATGTGACACTAGTTGCAGATTCCGATGCTTCACTTCAAGTTTACTGTATCCCTCTGACCTTCTTATTGACGATGAAACACAGAAATTGCATCTTAATTACATACAAAAGGCACAATGCCGACTTAAGTACAAGAAAACTGACTCTTCCTACTGTATATGTTTGAACCATTCCTGTGACACTAGTTATAGATTCCGATGATTCACTTCAGATTTACTGTATCCCTCTGACCTTCTTATTGACGATGAAACACAGAAATTGCATCGGAATTAAATAAAAAAGCACAATGCCGACTTAAGTACAAGAAAACTTACTCTTATTATTGTCTATGTTTTGAAACGTTCCTGTGATACTAGTTATAGATTCCGATGCTTCACTTCAGGTTTACTGTATCCCTCTAACCTTCTTATTGACGATGAAACACAGAAATTGCATCAGAGTTAAATACAAAAGGCACAATGCCGACTTAAGTTCAAGAAAACTGACTCTTCTTACTTTCTATGTTTTGAACCATGCCTGTGACACTAGTTATAGATTCCGATGATTCACTTCTGATTTACTGTATCCCTCTGACCTTCTTATTGACGATGAAACACAGATATTGCATCGGAATTAAGTACAAAAGGCGCAATGCCGACTTAAGTACAAGAAAACTGACTCTTCCTACTGTATATGTTTGAACCATTCCTGTGACACTAGTTATAGATTCCGATGATTCACTTCAGGTTAACTGTATCCCTCTGACCTTCTTATTGACGATGAAACACAGAAATTGCATCGGAATTAAATAAAAAAGGCACATTGCCGACTTAAGTACAAGAAAACTTACTCTTCTTATTGTCTATATTTTGAACCATTCCTGTGATACTAGTTATAGATTCCGATGCTTTACTTGAGGTTTACTGTATCCCTCTGACCTTCTTATTGACGATGAAACACAGAAATTGCATCGGAATTAAATACAAAAGGCACAGTGCCGACTTAAGTACAAGAAAACTGACTCTTCTTACTGTCTATGTTTGAACCATTCATGTGATACTAGTTATAGATTCCGATGCTTCACTTCAGGTTTACTATATCACTCTGACCTTCTCATTGACGATGAAACACAGATATTGCTTCGGAATTAAATACAAAAGGCACAATGCCGACTTAAGTACAAGAAAATCGACTCTTCTAACTGTCTATGATTTGAAACATTCCTGTGAAACTAGGTATAGAATCCGATGCTTCACTTCCGGCTTACTGTATCCCTCTGACCTTCTTATTGATGATGAAACACAGAAATTGCATCGGAATAAAATACAAAAGGCACAATGGCGACTTAAGTACAAGAAAACTGACTCTTCTTACAGTCTATGTTTTGAACCATTCCTGTGACACTAGTTATAGATTCCGATGCTTCACATCTGGTTTACTGTATCCCTCTGACCTTCTTATTGACTATGAAACACAGAAATTACATCGGAATTAAATTCAAAAGGCACAAAGCCGACTTAAGTGCAAGAAAACTGACTCTTCTTATTGTCTATGTTTTGAACCATTCCTGTGATACTAGTTATAGATTCCGATGCTTTACTCCAGGTTTACTGTATCCCTCTGACCTTCTTATTGATAATGAAACACAGAAATTGCTTCGGAATTAAATAAAAATGGCGCAATGCCGACTTAAGTACAAGAAAATTGACTCTTCTTACTGTCTATGCTTTGATCCATTCCTGTGACACTAGTTATAGATTCCGATGCTTCACTTCAGATTTACTGTATCCCTCTGACCTTCTTATTGACGATGTAACAAAGAAATTGCATCCTCATTAAATAGAAAAGGAACAATGCCGATTTAAGTACAAGAAAACAGATTCTTGTTACTGTCTATGTTTCGAACCATTCCTGTGCCACTAGTTATGGATTCCGATGCTTCACTTCAGATTTACCGTATCCCTCTGACCTTCTTATTGAAGATGAAACACAGATATTGCATCGGATTTATATACAAAAGGCGCAATGCCGACTTAATTACAAGATAACTGACACTTCTTACTGTCTATGTTTTGAACCATTCCTGTGACACTAGTTATAGATTCTGATGCTTCACTTCAGGTTAACTGTATCCCTCTGACCATCTTATTGACGATGAAACGCAGAAATTGCAACGGAATTGAATACAAAAGTCACAATGCCGACTTAAGAACAGGAAGTCTGACTCTTCTTACTGTCAATGTTTTGAACCATTCCTGTGACACTAGATATAGATTCCGATGCTTCACTTCAGGTTTACTGTACCCCTCTGACCTTCTTATTGACGATGTAAAATAGGAAATTGCATCCTCATTAAATAGAAAAGGAACAATGCCGACATAAGTACAAGAAAATAGATTCTTCTTACTGTCTATGTTTCGAACCATTCCTGGGCCACTAGTTATGGATTCCGATGCTTCACTTCAGATTTACTGTATCCTTCTGACCTTCTTATTGACGATGAATTATAGAAATTGCATTGGAATTAAATGCAAAGGGCACAATGCCGACTTAAGTACAAGAAAACTGACTCTTCTTACTGTCTATGTTTTGAACCATTCATGTGACACTAGTTATAGATTCCGATGCTTCACATCAGGTTTACTGTATCCCTCTGACCATCTTTTTGACGATGAAACACAGAAATTGCATCGGAATGAAATACAAAAGGCACAATGCCGACATAAGTACAAGATAACTGACTCTTCTTACTGTCTATGTTTGAACCATTCATGTGACACTACTTAAAGATTCCGATGTTTCACTTCAGGTTTACTGTATCCCTCTGACCTACTTATTGACGATGAAACACAGATATTGCATCGGAAGTAAATACAAAAGGCACAATGTCGACTTAAGTACAAGAAAACTGACTCTTCTTACTGTCTATGTTTTGAACCATTCCTGTGACACGAGTTATAGATTCCGATTTTTCACTTCAGGTTTACTGTAAACCTCTGACCTTCTTATTGACGATGAAACACAGATATTGCATCGGAATTAAATACAAAAGGCACAATGCCGACTTAAGTACAAGAAAACTGACTCTTCTTACTGTCTATGTTTGAACCATTCCTGTGAGACTAGTTATAGATTCCGATGCTTCACTTCAGGGTTACTGTATCCCGCTAACCTTCTTACTGACGATGAAACACAGAAATTGCATCAGAATTAAATACAAAAGGAACAATGATGACTTAAGTACAAGGAAACTGACTCTTCTTACTTTCTATGGTTTGAACCATTCCTGTGACACTAGTTATAGATTCTGATCCTTCACTTCAGGGCTACTGTATCGTTCTGGCATTCTTATTGACGATGAAACACAGAAATTGCAACGGAATTAAATACATAAGGCACAATGCCGACTTAAGTACAAGAAAACTGACTCTTCTTACTGTCTATGTTTTGAACAATTGATGTGACACTAGTTTTAGATTCCGATGCTTCACTTCAGGTTTACTGTATCCCTCTGACCTTATTGACGATGAAACACAGAAATTGCATCGGAATTAAATACAAAAGGCACAATGCCGACTTGAGTACAAATAAACCGACTCTTCTTACTGTCTATGTTTGAACCATTCCTGTGACACTAGTTATACATTCCGATGCTTCACTTCAGGTTTACTGTATCCCTCTGACCTTCTTATTGACGATGAAACACAGAAATTGCATCAGAATTAAATACAGAAGGCACAATGCCGACTTAAGTACAAGAAAACTGACTTTTCTTACTGTCTATGTTTTGAACCATTCCTGTGACACTAGTTATAGATTCTGATGCTTCACTTCAGGTTTACTCTATCCCTCTGACCTTCATATTGACGATGAAACACAGAAATTGCAACGGAATTAAATACAAAATTCACAATGCCGACTTAAGTACAAGAAAACTGACTCTTCTTACTGACTATGTTTTGAACCATTCCTGTGACACTAGTTATAGATTCCGATGCTTCACTTCAGGTTTGCTGTATCCATCTGACCTTCTTATTGACGTTCAAACACAGAAATTGCATCGGAATTAAATACAAAAGGCACAATGCCGACGTAAGTGCAAGATAACTGACTCTTCTTACTGTCTATGTTTTGAACCATTCATGTGACACTAGTTATAGATTCCGATGCTTCACTTCAGGTTTACTGTATCCCTCTGACCTTGTTATTGACGATGAATTATAGAAATTGCATCGGAATTAAATACAAAAGGCACAATGCCGACTTAAGTAAAAGAAAACTGACTCTTCTTACTGTCTATGTATTGAACCATTCATGTGACACTAGTCATAGTCTCCGATGCTTCACTTTAGATTTACTGTATCCCTCTGACCTTCTTATTGACGATGAAACACAGAAATTGCATCGGAATTAAATACAAAAGGCACAATGCCTACTTATATACAAGAAAACCGACTCTTCTTACTGTCTATGTTTGAACCATTCATGTGACACTAGTTACAGATTCCGATGCTTCACTTCAAGTTTACTGTATCCCTCTGACCTTCTTATTGACGATGAAACACAGAAATTGCATCTTAATTAAATACAAAAGGCACAATGCCGACTTAAGTACAAGAAAACTGACTCTTCCTACTGTATATGTTTGAACCATTCCTGTGACACTAGAAATAGATTCCGTACATTCACTTCCGGTTTACTGTATCCCTCTGACCTTCTTATTGACGATGAAACACAGAAATTGCATCAGAATTAAATAAAAAAGGCACAATGCCGACTTAAGTACAAGTAAACTTACTCTTCTTATCGTCTATATTTTGAACCATTCCTGTGATACTAGTTATAGATTCCGATGCTTCACTTCAGGTTTACTGTATCCCTCTAACCTTCTTATTGACGATGAAACACAGAAATTGCATCGGAATTAAATACAAAAGGCACAATGTCGACTTAAGTACAAGAAAACTGACTCTTCTTACTGTCTATGTTTTGAACCATTCCTGAGACACTAGTTATAGATTCCGATGCTTCACTTCAGGTTTACTGTATCCCTCTGACCATCTTATTGACGATGAAACACAGAAATTGCATCGGAGATAAATACAAAAGGCACAATGCCGACTTAAGATCACGAAAACTGACTCTTCTTAGTGTCTACGTTTTGAACAATTCCTGTGACACTAGTTATAGATTACGATGATTCACTTAATTTTTACTGTATCCCTCTGACCTTCTTATTGACGATGAAACACAGAAATTTCATCGGAATTAAATACAAAAGGCAGAATGCCGACTTAAGTACAACAAAACTGACTCTTCTTACTGTCTATGGTTTGAACCATTCCTGTGACACTAGTTATAGATTCTGATCTTTCACTTCAGGTTTACTGTATCGTTCTGGCATTCTTATTGACGATGAAACACAGAAATTGGAACGGAATTAAATTCATAAGGCACAATGCCGACTTAAGTACAAGAAAACTGATTCTTCTTACTGTCTATGTTTTGAACAATTTCTGTGACACTAGTTATAGATTCCGATGCCTCCCTTCAGATTTACTGTATCCATCTGACCTTCTTATTGACGATGAAACACAGAAATTGCATCGGAATTAAATACAAAAGGCACAATGCCGACTTAATTGCAAGATAACTGACTCTTCTTACTGTCTATGTTTTGAACAATTCATGTGACACTAGTTTTAGATTCCGACGCTTCACTTCAGGTTTACTGTATCCCTCTGACCTTATTGACGATGAAACACAGAAATTGCATCGGAATTAAATACAAAAGGCACAATGCCGACTTATGTACAAGAAAACTGACTCTTCTTACTTTCTATGTTTGAACCATTCATGTGACACTAGTTACAGATTCCGATGCTTCACATCAGGTTTACTGTATCCCTCTGACCTTATTGACGATGAAACACAGAAATTGCATTGGAATTAAATACAAAAGGCACAATGCCGACTTGAGTACAAAAAAACTGACTCTTCTTACTGTCTATGTTTGAACCATTCCTGTGAGACTAGTTATAGATTCCGATGCTTCACTTCAGGTTTACTGTATCCCTCTGACCATCTTATTGACGATGAAACACAGAAATTGCATCGGAATTAAATAAAAAAGGCACAATGCCGACTTAAGTAAAAGAAAACTTACTCTTCTTATAGTCTATATTTTGAACCATTCCTGTGATACTAGTTATAGATTCCGATGCTTCACTTCAGGTTTACTGTATCCCTCTAACCTTCTTATTGACGATGAAACACAGAAATTGCATCGGAGTTAAATACAAAAGGCACAATGCCGACTTAAGTTCTAGAAAACTGACTCTTCTTACTTTCTATGTTTTGAACCATGCCTGTGACACTAGTTATAGATTCCGATGATTCACTTCGGATTTACTGTATCCCTCTGACCTTCTTATTGACGATGAAACACAGATATTGCATCGGAATTAAGTACATAAGGCACAATGCCGACTTAAGTACAAGAAAACTGTTTCTTCTTACTGTCTATGTTATGAACCATTCCTGTGACACTAGTTATAGATTCCGATGCTTTACTTGAGGTTTACTGTATCCCTCTGACCTTCTTATTGACGATGAAACACAGAAATTGCATCGGAATTAAATACAAAAGGCACAGTGCCGACTTAAGTACAAGAAAACTGACTCTTCTTACTGTCTATGTTTGAACCATTCATGTGATACTAGTTATAGATTCCGATGCTTCACTTCAGGTTTACTGTATCCCTCTGACCTTCTTATTGACGATGAAACACAGAAATTGCATCGGAATTAAATACAAAAGGCACAATACAGACTTAAGTACAAGAAAACTGACTCTTCTTACTGTCTATATTTTGAACCATTCCTGTGACACTAGTTATAGATTCCGATGCTTTACTTGAGGTTTACTGTATCCCTCTGACCTTCTTATTGACGATGAAACACAGAAATTGCATCGGAATTAAATACAAAAGCCACAGTGCCGACTTAAGTACAAGAAAACTGACTCTTCTTACTGTCTATGTTTGAACCATTCATGTGATACTAGTTATAGATTCCGATGCTTCACTTCAGCTTTACTGTATCCCTCTGACCTTCTTATTGACGATGAAACACAGAAATTGCATCGGAATTAAATAGAAAACGCACAATGCTGTCTTAAGTACAAGAAAACAAGCTCTTCTTATTGTCTATGTTTTGAACCATTCCTGTGACACTAGTTATAGATTGCGATGCTTCACTTCAGGTTTACTGTATCTCTCTGACCTTCTTATTGACGATGAAACACAGAAATTGCATCGGAATTAAATACAAAAGGCACTATGCCGACTTTAGTACAAGAAAACTGACTCTTCTTACTGTCTATGTATTGAACCATTCCTATGACACTAGTTATGGATTCCGATGCTTCACTTCAGAGTTACTGTATCCCTCTGACCTTCTTATTGACGATGAAACACAGAAATTGCATCGGAATTAAATAGAAATGGCACAATGCCAACTAAAGTACAAGAAAACTGACTCTTCTTACTGTCTATGTTTTGAACCATTCCTGTGACACTAGTTATGGATTCCGATGATTCACCTCAGGTTTACTGTAGCTCTCTGACCCTCTTATTGACGATGAAACTTAGAAATTGCAACGGAATTAAATACAGAAGGCACAATGCCGACTTAAGTACAAGAAAACTGACTCTTATTACTGTCTAAGCTTTGAGCCATTCCTGTGACACTAGTTATAGATTCCGATGCTTCACTGCAGCTTTACTGTATCCCTCTGACCTTCTTATTGACGATGAAACACAGAAATTGCATCGGAATTAAATACAAAAGGCACAATGCCGACTTAAGTGCAAGATAACTGACTCTTCTTACTGTCTATGTTTTGAACCATTCATGTGACACTAGTAATAGTTTCCGATGCTTCACTTCAGGTTTACTGTATCCCTCTGACCTTCTTATTGACAATGAAACACAGATATTGCATCGGAATTAAATAGAAAAGGCACAATGCCGACTTAAGTACAAGAAAACTGACTCTTCTTTCTGTCTATGATTTGAACCATTCCTGTGACACTAGTTATAGATTCCGATGCTTTACTTGAGGTTTACTGTATCCCTCTGACCTTCTTATTGACGATGAAACACAGAAATTGCTTCGGAAGTAAATACAAAAGGCACAATGCCGACTTATGTACAAGAAAACCGACTGTTCTTACTATGTATGCTTTGAACCTTTTCTGTGAAACTAGTTATGGATTCCGATGCTTCACTTCAGATTTACTGTATCCCTCTGACCTTCTTATTGACGATGAAACACAGAAATGGCATCGGAATTAAATACAAAAGGCACATTGCCAACTTAAGTACAAGAAAACTGACTCTTCTTAATGTCTATTTTTGAACCATTCATGTGATACTAGTTATAGATTCCGATGCTTCACTTCTGGTTTACTGTATCCCTCTGACCTTCTTATTGACGATGAAACACAGAAATTGCATCGGAATTAAACACAAAAGGCACAATGCAGGCTTAAGTACAAGAAAACTAACTCTTCTTACTGTCTATGTTTGAACCATTCCTGTGAGACTAGTCATAGATTCGGATGCTTCACTTCAGGGTTACTGTATCCCTCTGACCTACTTATTGACGATGAAACACAGAAATTGCATCGGAATTAAATACAAAAGGCACAATGCCTACTTATGTACAAGAAAACCGACTCTTCTTACTGTCTATGTTTGAACCATTCATGTGACACTAGTTACAGATTCCGATGCTTCACTTCCAGTTTACTGTATCCCTCTGACCTTCTTATTGACGATGAAACACAGAAATTGCATCGGAATTAAATAAAATGGGCACAATGCCGACTTAAGTACAAGAAAACTTACTCTTCTTATTGTCTATAATTTGAACCATTCCTGTGAGACTAGTTATAGATTCCGATGCTTCACTTCAGGTTTACCGTATCCCTCTAACCTTCTTATTGATGATTAAACACAGAAATTGCATCGGAGTTAAATACAAAATGCACAATGCCGACTTAAGTTCAAGAAAACTGACTCTTCTTACATTCTATGTTTTGAACCATGCCTGTGACACTAGTTATAGATTCCGATGCTTCACTTCAGATTTACTGTATCCCTCTGACCTTCTTATTGACGATGAAACACAGAAATTGCATAGGAATTAAATACAAAAGGCACATTGCCGACTTAAGTACAAGAAAACTGACTCTTCTTACTGTCTATTTTTGAACCATTCATGTGATACTAGTTATAGATTCCGATGCTTCACTTCAGGTTTACTGTATCCCTCTGACCTTCTTATTGACGATGAAACACAGAAATTGCATCGGAATTAAATACAAAAGGCACAATGCAGACTTAAGTACAAGAAAACTAACTCTTCTTACTGTCTATGTTTGAACCATTCCTGTGAGACTAGTCACAGATTCGGATGCTTCACTTCAGTGTTACTGTATCCTTCTGACCTACTTATTGACGATGAAACACAGAAATTGCATCGGAATTAAATACAAAAGGCACAATGCCTACTTATGTACAAGAAAACCGACTCTTCATACTGTCTATGTTTGAACCATTCATGTGACACTAGTTACAGATTCCGATGCTTCACTTCAAGTTTACTGTATCCCTCTGACCTTCTTATTGACGATGAAACACAGAAATTGCATCTTAATTAAATACAAAAGGCACAATGCCGACTTAAGTACAAGAAAACTGACTCTTCCTACTGTATATGTTTGAACCATTCCTGTGACACTAGTTATAGATTCCGATGATTCACTTCAGGTTACTGTATCCCTCTGACCTTCTTATTGATGATGAAACACAGAAATTGCATCTGAATTACATAAAAAAGGCACAATGCCAACTTAAGTACAAGATAACTTACTCTTCTTATTGTCTATATTTTGAACCATTCCTGTGATACTAGTTATAGATTCCGATGCTTCACTTCAGGTTTACTGTATCCCTCTAACCTTCTTATTGACGATGAAACACAGAAATTGCATCGGAGTTAAATACAAAGGGCACAATGCCGACTTAAGTTCAAGAAAACTGACTCTTCTTACTTTCTATGTTTTGAACCATGCCTGTGACACTAGTTATAGATTCCGATGCTTCACTTCGGATTTACTGTAACCCTCTGACCTTCTTATTGACGATGAAACACAGATATTGCATCGGAATTAAGAACAAAAGGCACAATGCCGACTTAAGTACAAGAAAACTGACTCTTCTTACTGTCTATGTTTTGTACCATTCCTGTGACACTAGTTATAGATTCCGATGCTTTACTTGAGATTTACTGTATCCCTCTGACCTTCTTATTGACGATGAAACACAGAAATTGCATCGGAATTAAATACAAAAGGCACAGTGCCGACTTAAGTACAAGAAAACTGACTCTTCTTACTGTCTATGTTTGAACCATTCATGTGATACTAGTTATAGATTCCGATGCTTCACTTCAGGTTTACTGTATCCCTCTGACCTTCTTATTGACAATGAAACACAGAAATTGCATCGGAATTAAATACAACAGGCACAATGCAGACTTAAGTACAAGAAAACTAACCCTTTTTACTGTCTATGTTTGAACCATTCCTGTGACACTAGTCATAGATTCCGTTGCTTCACTTCAGGGTTACTGTATCCCTCTGACCTACTTATTGACGATGAAACACAGAAATTGCATCGGAATAAAATACAAAAGGCACAATGCCGACTTAAGTACAAGATAACTGACTCTTCTTACTGTCTATGCTTTGAACCATTCCTGAGACACTAGCTATAGACTCCGATGCTTCACTTCAGGTTTACTGTATCCCTCTGACGTTCTTATTGACGATGAAACACAGAAATTGCATCGGAATTAAATAGAAAAGGCACAATGCTGTCTTAAGTACAAGAAAACTCTCTCTTCTTATTGGCTATGTTTTGAACCATTCCTGTGACACTAGTTATAGATTGCGATGCTTCACTTCAGGTTTACTGTATCTCTCTGACCTTCTTATTGACGATGAAACGCAGAAATTGCATCGGAATTAAATACAAAAGGCACAATGCCGACTTAAGTACAAGAAAACTGACTCTTCTTACTGTGTATGTTTTGAACCATTCCTGTGACACTAGTTATGGATTCCGATGCTTCACTTCACTGTTACTGTATCCCTCTGACCTTCTTATTGACGATGAAAGACAGAAATTGCATCGGAATTAAATAGAAATGGCACAATGCCGACTAAAGTACAAGAAAACTGACTTATCTTACTGTCTATGTTTTGAACCATTCCTGTGACACTAGTTATGGATTCCGATGATTCACCTCAGGTTTACTGTAGCTCTCTGACCTTCCTATTGACGATGAAACACAGAAATTGCAACGGAATTAAATACAGAAGGCACAATGCCGACTTAAGTACAAGAAAACTGACTCTTATTACTGTCTAAGATTTGAGCCATTCCTGTGACACTAGTTATAGATTCCGATGCCTCACTGCAGCTTTACTGTATCCCTCTGACCTTCTTATTGACGATGAAACACAGAAATTGCATCGGAAGTAAATACAAAAGGCACAATGCCGACTTAAGTACAAGAAAACTGACTCTTCTTACTGACTATGTTTTGAACCATTCCTGTGACACTAGTTATAGATTCCGATGCTTCACTTCATGTTTACTGTATTCTTCTGACCTTCTTATTGACGTTCAAACACAGAAATTGCATCGGAATTAAATACAAAAGGCACAATGCCGACGTAAGTGCAAGATAACTGACTCTTCTTACTGTCTATGTTTTGAACCATTCATGTGACACTAGTTATAGATTCCGATGCTTCACTTCAGGTTTACTGTATCCCTCTGACCTTGCTATTGACGATGAATTATAGAAATTACATCGGAATTAAATACAAAAGGCACAATGCCGAATTAAGTAAAAGAAATCTGACTCTTCTTACTGTCTATGTATTGAAACATTCATGTGACACTAGTTATAGATTCCGATGCTTCACTTCAGATTTACTGTATCCCTCTGACCTTCTTATGGACGATGAAACACAGATATTGCATCGGAATTAAATAGAAAAGGCACAATGCCGACTTAAGTACAAGAAAACTTTCTCTTCTTATTGTCTATGTTTGAAACCATTCCTGTGACACCAGTTATAGATTGCGATGCTTCACTTCAGGTTTACTGTATCTCTCTGACCTTGTTATTGACGATGAAACACAGAAATTTCATCGGAATTAAATACAAAAGGCATAATGCCGACATAAGTACAAGAAAACTGACTCTTCTTACTGTCTATGTTTTGAACCATTCCTTTGACACTAGTTATAGATTGCGATGCTTCACTTCAGGTTTACTGTATCCCTCTGACCTTCTTACTGACGATGAAACACAGAAATTGCATCAGAATTAAATACAAAACTAACAATGCTGACTTAAGTACAAGAAAACTGACTCTTCTTACTGTCTATGGTTTGAACCATTCCTGTGACACTAGTTATAGATTCTGATCTTTCACTTCAGGTTTACTGTATCGTTCTGGCATTCTTATTGACGATGAAACACAGAAATTGCAACGGAATAAAATTCATAAGGCACAATGCCGACTTAAGTAAAAGACAACTGACTCTTCTTACTGTCTATGTTTTGAACAATTCCTGTGACACTAGTTATAGATTCCGATGCTTCCCTTCAGATTTACTGTATCCATCTGACCTTCTTATTGACGATGAAACACAGAAATTACATCGGAATTAAATACAAAAGGCACAATGCCGACTTAATTGCAAGATAACTGACTCTTCTTACTGTCTATGTTTTGAACCATTCCTGTGACACTAGTTATAGATTCCGATGCTTTACTTGAGGTTTACTGTATCCCTCTGACCTTCTTATTGACGATGAAACAGAGAAATTGCATCGCAATTAAATACAAAAGGCACAATGCCGACTTGAGTACAAAAAAACTGACTCTTCTTACTGTCTATGTTTGAACCATTCCTGTGACACTAGTTATACATTCCGATGCTTCACTTCAGGTTTACTGTATCCCTCTGACCTTCTTATTGACGATGAAACACAGAAATTGCATCAGAATTAAATACAGAAGGCACAATGCCGACTTAAGTACAAGAAAACTTACTCTTCTTATTGTCTATATTTTGAACCATTCCTGTGATACTAGTTATAGATTCCGATGCTTCACTTCAGGTTTACTGTATCCCTCTAAACTTCTTATTGACGATGAAACACAGAAATTGCATCGGAGTTAAATACAAAAGGCACAATGCCGACTTAAGTTCAAGAAAACTGACTCTTCTTACTTTCTATGTTTTGAACCATGCCTGTGACACTAGTTATAGATTCCGATGCTTCTCTTCGGATTTACTGTATCCCTCTGACCTTCTTATTGACGATGAAACACAGATATTGCATCGGAATTAAGTACAAAAGGCACAATGCCGACTTAAGTACAAGAAAACTGACTCTTCCTACTGTATATGTTTGAACCATTCCTGTGACACTAGTTATAGATTCCGATGATTCACTTCGGATTTACTGTATCCCTCTGACCTTCTTATTGACGATGAAACACAGATATTGCATCGGAATTAAGTACATAAGGCACAATGCCGACTTAAGTACAAGAAAACTGTTTCTTCTTACTGTCTATGTTATGAACCATTCCTGTGACACTAGTTATAGATTCCGATGCTTTACTTGAGGTTTACTGTATCCCTCTGACCTTCTTATTGACGATGAAACACAGAAATTGCATCGGAATTAAATACAAAAGGCATAGTGCCGACTTAAGTACAAGAAAACTGACTCTTCTTACTGTCTATGTTTGAACCATTCATGTGATACTAGTTATAGATTCCGATGCTTCACTTCAGGTTTACTGTATCCCTCTGACCTTCTTATTGACGATGAAACACAGAAATTGCATCGTAATTAAATACAAAAGGCACAATACAGACTTAAGTACAAGAAAACTGACTCTTCTTACTGTCTATATTTTGAACCATTCCTGTGACACTAGTTATAGATTCCGATGCTTTACTTGAGGTTTACTGTATCCCTCTGACCTTCTTATTGACGATGAAACACAGAAATTGCATCGGAATTAAATACAAAAGCCACAGTGCCGACTTAAGTACAAGAAAACTGACTCTTCTTACTGTCTATGTTTGAACCATTCATGTGATACTAGTTATAGATTCCGATGCTTCACTTCAGCTTTACTGTATCCCTCTGACCTTCTTATTGACGATGAAACACAGAAATTGCATCGGAATTAAATAGAAAACGCACAATGCTGTCTTAAGTACAAGAAAACAAGCTCTTCTTATTGTCTATGTTTTGAACCATTCCTGTGACACTAGTTATAGATTGCGATGCTTCACTTCAGGTTTACTGTATCTCTCTGACCTTCTTATTGACGATGAAACACAGAAATTGCATCGGAATTAAATACAAAAGGCACTATGCCGACTTTAGTACAAGAAAACTGACTCTTCTTACTGTCTATGTATTGAACCATTCCTATGACACTAGTTATGGATTCCGATGCTTCACTTCAGAGCTACTGTATCCCTCTGACCTTCTTCTTGACGATGAAACACAGAAATTGCATCGGAATTAAATAGAAATGGCACAATGCCAACTAAAGTACAAGAAAACTGACTCTTCTTACTGTCTATGTTTTGAACCATTCCTGTGACACTAGTTATGGATTCCGATGATTCACCTCAGGTTTACTGTAGCTCTCTGACCCTCTTATTGACGATGAAACTTAGAAATTGCAACGGAATTAAATACAGAAGGCACAATGCCGACTTAAGTACAAGAAAACTGACTCTTATTACTGTCTAAGTTTTGAGCCATTCCTCTGACACTAGTTATAGATTCCGATGCTTCACTGCAGCTTTACTGTATCCCTCTGACCTTCTTATTGACGATGAAACACAGAAATTGCATCGGAATTAAATACAAAAGGCACAATGCCGACTTAAGTGCAAGATAACTGAACCTTCTTACTGTCTATGTTTTGAACCATTCATGTGACACTAGTAATAGTTTCCGATGCTTCACTTCAGGTTTACTGTATCCCTCTGACCTTCTTATTGACAATGAAACACAGATATTGCATCGGAATTAAATAGAAAAGGCACAATGCCGACTTAAGTACAAGAAAACTGACTCTTCTTTCTGTCTATGATTTGAACCATTCCTGTGACACTAGTTATAGATTCCGATGCTTTACTTGAGGTTTACTGTATCCCTCTGACCTTCTTATTGACGATGAAACACAGAAATTGCTTCGGAAGTAAATACAAAAGGCACAATGCCGACTTATGTACAAGAAAACCGACTGTTCTTACTATGTATGCTTTGAACCATTTCTGTGAAACTAGTTATAGATTCCGATGCTTCACTTCAGATTTACTGTATCCCTCTGACCTTCTTATTGACGATGAAACACAGAAATGGCATCGGAATTAAATACAAAAGGCACATTGCCAACTTAAGTACAAGAAAACTGACTCTTCTTAATGTCTATTTTTGAACCATTCATGTGATACTAGTTATAGATTCCGATGCTTCACTTCTGGTTTACTGTATCCCTCTGACCTTCTTATTGACGATGAAACACAGAAATTGCATCGGAATTAAACACAAAAGGCACAATGCAGGCTTAAGTACAAGAAAACTAACTCTTCTTACCGTCTATGTTTGAACCATTCCTGTGAGACTAGTCATAGATTCGGATGCTTCACTTCAGGGTTACTGTATCCCTCTGACCTACTTATTGACGATGAAACACAGAAATTGCATCGGAATTAAATACAAAAGGCACAATGCCTACTTATGTACAAGAAAACCGACTCTTCTTACTGTCTATGTTTGAACCATTCATGTGACACTAGTTACAGATTCCGATGCTTCACTTCCAGTTTACTGTATCCCTCTGACCTTCTTATTGACGATGAAACACAGAAATTGCATCGGAATTAAATAAAATAGGCACAATGCCGACTTAAGTACAAGAAAACTTACTCTTCTTATTGTCTATAATTTGAACCATTCCTGTGAGACTAGTTATAGATTCCGATGCTTCACTTCAGGTTTACCGTATCCCTCTAACCTTCTTATTGATGATTAAACACAGAAATTGCATCGGAGTTAAATACAAAATGCACAATGCCGACTTAAGTTCAAGAAAACTGACTCTTCTTACATTCTATGTTTTGAACCATGCCTGTGACACTAGTTATAGATTCCGATGCTTCACTTCAGATTTACTGTATCCCTCTGACCTTCTTATTGACGATGAAACACAGAAATTGCATAGGAATTAAATACAAAAGGCACATTGCCGACTTAAGTACAAGAAAACTGACTCTTCTTACTGTCTATTTTTGAACCATTCATGTGATACTAGTTATAGATTCCGATGCTTCACTTCAGGTTTACTGTATCCCTCTGACCTTCTTATTGACGATGAAACACAGAAATTGCATCGGAATTAAATACAAAAGGCACAATGCAGACTTAAGTACAAGAAAACTAACTCTTCTTACTGTCTATGTTTGAACCATTCCTGTGAGACTAGTCATAGATTCGGATGCTTCACTTCAGTGTTACTGTATCCTTCTGACCTACTTATTGACGATGAAACACAGAAATTGCATCGGAATTAAATACAAAAGGCACAATGCCTACTTATGTACAAGAAAACCGACTCTTCTTACTGTCTATGTTTGAACCATTCATGTGACACTAGTTACAGATTCCGATGCTTCACTTCAAGTTTACTGTATCCCTCTGACCTTCTTATTGACGATGAAACACAGAAATTGCATCTTAATTAAATGCAAAAGGCACAATGCCGACTTAAGTACAAGAAAACTGACTCTTCCTACTGTATATGTTTGAACCATTCCTGTGACACTAGTTATAGATTCCGATGATTCACTTCAGGTTACTGTATCCCTCTGACCTTCTTATTGACGATGAAACACAGAAATTGCATCTGAATTAAATAAAAAAGGCACAATGCCGACTTAAGTACAAGAAAACTTACTCTTCTTATTGTCTATATTTTGAACCATTCCTGTGATACTAGTTATAGATTCCGATGCTTCACTTCAGGTTTACTGTATCCCTCTAACCTTGTTGTTGACGATGAAAGACAGAAATTGCATCGGAATTAAATAGAAATGGCACAATGCCGACTAAAGTACAAGAAAACTGACTTATCTTACTGTCTATGTTTTGAACCATTCCTGTGACACTAGTTATGGATTCCGATGATTCACCTCAGGTTTACTGTAGCTCTCTGACCTTCCTATTGACGATGAAACACAGAAATTGCAACGGAATTAAATACAGAAGGCACAATGCCGACTTAAGTACAAGAAAACTGACTCTACTTACTGACTATGTTTTGAACCATTCCTGTGACACTAGTTATAGATTCCGATGCTTCACTTCATGTTTACTGTATCCATCTGACCTTCTTATTGACGTTCAAACACAGAAATTGCATCGGAATTAAATATAAAAGGCACAATGCCGACGTAAGTGCAAGATAACTGACTCTTCTTACTGTCTATGTTGTGAACCATTCATGTGACACTAGTTATAGATTCCGATGCTTCACTTCAGGTTTACTGTATCCCTCTGACCTTGCTATTGACGATGAATTATAGAAATTACATCGGAATTAAATACAAAAGGCACAATGCCGAATTAAGTAAAAGAAATCTGACTCTTCTTACTGTCTATGTATTGAAACATTCATGTGACACTAGTTATAGATTCCGATGCTTCACTTCAGATTTACTGTATCCCTCTGACCTTCTTATGGACGATGAAACACAGATATTGCTTCGGAATTAAATAGAAAAGGCACAATGCCGACTTAAGTACAAGAAAACTTTCTCTTCTTATTGTCTATGTTTGAAACCATTCCTGTGACACCAGTTATAGATTGCGATGCTTCACTTCAGGTTTACTGTATCTCTCTGACCTTGTTATTGACGATGAAACACAGAAATTTCATCGGAATTAAATACAAAAGGCATAATGCCGACATAAGTACAAGAAAACTGACTCTTCTTACTGTCTATGTTTTGAACCATTCCTTTGACACTAGTTATAGATTGCGATGCTTCACTTCAGGTTTACTGTATCCCTCTGACCTTCTTACTGACGATGAAACACAGAAATTGCATCAGAATTAAATACAAAACTAACAATGCTGACTTAAGTACAAGAAAACTGACTCTTCTTACTGTCTATGGTTTGAACCATTCCTGTGACACTAGTTATAGATTCTGATCTTTCACTTCAGTTTTACTGTATCGTTCTGGCATTCTTATTGACGATGAAACACAGAAATTGCAACGGAATAAAATTCATAAGGCACAATGCCGACTTAAGTAAAAGAAAACTGACTCTTCTTACTGTCTATGTTTTGAACAATTCCTGTGACACTAGTTATAGATTCCGATGCTTCCCTTCAGATTTACTGTATCCATCTGACCTTCTTATTGACGATGAAACACAGAAATTGCATCGGAATTAAATACAAAAGGCACAATGCCGACTTAATTGCAAGATAACTGACTCTTCTTACTGTCTATGTTTTGAACCATTCCTGTGACACTAGTTACAGATTCCGATGCCTCACATCAGGTTTACTGTATCCCTCTGACCTTCTTATTGACGATGAAACACAGAAATTGCATCGCAATTAAATACAAAAGGCACAATGCCGACTTGAGTACAAAAAAACTGACTCTTCTTACTGTCTATGTTTGAACCATTCCTGTGACACTAGTTATACATTCCGATGCTTCACTTCAGGTTTACTGTATCCCTCTGACCTTCTTATTGACGATGAAACACAGAAATTGCATCAGAATTAAATACAGAAGGCACAATGCCGACTTAAGTACAAGAAAACTTACTCTTCTTATTGTCTATATTTTGAACCATTCCTGTGATACTAGTTATAGATTCCGATGCTTCACTTCAGGTTTACTGTATCCCTCTAAACTTCTTATTGACGATGAAACACAGAAATTGCATCGGAGTTAAATACAAAAGGCACAATGCCGACTTAAGTTCAAGAAAACTGACTCTTCTTACTTTCTATGTTTTGAACCATGCCTGTGACACTAGTTATAGATTCCGATGCTTCTCTTCGGATTTACTGTATCCCTCTGACCTTCTTATTGACGATGAAACACAGATATTGCATCGGAATTAAGTACAAAAGGCACAATGCCGACTTAAGTACAAGAAAACTGACTCTTCCTACTGTATATGTTTGAACCATTCCTGTGACACTAGTTATAGATTCCGATGATTCACTTCAGGTTTACTGTATCCCTCTGACCTTCTTATTGACGATGAAACACAGAAATTGCAACTGAATTAAATAAAAAAGGCACAATGCCGACTTAAGTACAAGAAAACTTTCTCTTCTTAGCGTCTATATTTTGAACCATTCATGTGATACCAGTTATAGATTCCGATGCCTCACTTCAGGTTTACTGTATCCCTCTAACCTTCTTATTGACGATGAAACACAGCAATTGCATCGGAGTTAAATGCAAAAGGCACAATGCCGACTTAAGTTCAAGAAAACTGACTCTTCTTACTTTCTATGTTTTGAACCATGCCTGTGACACTAGTTATAGATTCCGATGCTTCACTTCGGATTTACTGTATCCCTCTGACCTTCTTATTGACGATGAAACACAGATTATGCATCGGAATTAAGTACAAAAGGCACAATGCCGACTTAAATACAAGAAAACTGTTTCTTCTTACTGTCTATGTTATGAACCATTCCTGTGACACTAGTTATAGATTCCGTTGCTTTACTTGAGGTTTACTGTATCCCTCTGACCTTCTTATTGACGATGAAACACAGAAATTGCATCGGAATTAAATACAAAAGGCACAGTGCCGACTTAAGTACAAGAAAAATGACTCTTCTTACTGTCTATGTTTGAACCATTCATGTGATACTAGTTATAGATTCCGATGCTTCACTTCAGGTTTACTGTATCCCTCTGACCTTCTTATTGACGATGAAACACAGAAATTGCATCGGAATTAAATACAAAAGTCACAATGCAGACTTAAGTACAAGAAAACTGACTCTTCTTACTGTCTATGTTTTGAACCATTCCTGTGACACTAGTTATAGATTCCGATGCTTTACTTGAGGTTTACTGTATCCCTCTGACCTTCTTATTGACGATGATAGACAGAAATTGCATCGGAATTAAATACAAAAGGCACAGTGCTGACTTAAGTACAAGAAAACTGACTCTTCTTACTGTCTATGTTTGAACCATTCATGTGATACTAGTTATAGATTCCGATGCTTCACTTCAGCTTTACTGTATCCCTCTGACCTTCTTATTGACGATGAAACACAGAAATTGCATCGGAATTAAATACAAAAGGCACAATGCTGTCTTAAGTACAAGAAAACTCTCTCTTCTTATTGTCTATGTTTTGAACCATTCCTGTGACACTAGTTATAGATTGCGATGCTTCACTTCAGATTTACTGTATCTCTCTGACCTTCTTATTGACGATGAAACACAGAAATTGCATCGGAATTAAATACAAAAGGCACTATGCCCACTTAAGTACAAGAAAACTGACTCTTCTTACTGTCTATGTTTTGAACCATTCCTGTGACACTAGTTATGGATTCCGATGCTTCACTTCAGGGTTACTGTATCCCTCTGACCTTCTTATTGACGATGAAACACGGAAATTGCATCGGAATTAAATAGAAATGGCACAATGCCGACTATAGTACAAGAAAACTGACTCTTCTTAATGTCTACGTTTTGAACCATTCCTGTGACACTAGTTATGGATTCCGATGATTCACCTCAGGTTTACTGTAGCTCTCTGACCTTCTTATTGACGATGAAACACAGAAATTGTAACGGAATTAAATACAGAAGGCACAATGCCGACTTAAGTACAAGAAAACAGACTCTTATTACTGTCTAAGTTTTGAGCCATTCCTGTGACACTAGTTATAGATTCCGATGCTTCACTGCAGCTTTACTGTATCCCTCTGACCTTCTTATTGACGATGAAACACAGAAATTGCATCGGAATTAAATACAAAAGGCACAATGCCGACTTAAGTTCAAGATAACTTACTCTTCTTACTGTCTATGTTTTGAACCATTCATGTGACACTAGTAATAGATTCCGATGCTTCACTTCAGGTTTACTGTATCCCTCTGACCTTCTTATTGACAATGAAACACGTAAATTGCATCGGAGTTAAACACAAAAGGCACAATGCCGAATTAAGTACAAGAAAACTGACTCTTCTTACAGTCTATGTTTTGAACCATTCCTGTGACACTAGTTATAGATTCCGATGCTTCACTTCAGATTTACTGTATCCCTCTGACCTTCTTGTTGACAATGAAACACAGATATTGCATCGGAATTAAATAGAAAAGGCACAATGCCGACTTAAGTACAAGAAAACTGACTCTTCTTACTGTGTATGATTTGAACCATTCCTGTGACACTAGTTATAGATTCCGATGCTTTACTTGAGGTTTACTGTATCCCTCTGACCTTCTTATTGACGATGAAACACAGAAATTGCATCGGAAGTAAATACAAAAGGCACAATGCCGACTTATGTACAAGAAAACCGACTGTTCTTACTGTCTATGTTTTGAACCATTTCTGTGAAACTAGTTATAGATTCCGATGCTTCACTTCAAGTTTACTGTATCCCTCTGACCTTCTTATTGACGATGAAACACAGAAATTGCATCTTAATTAAATACAAAAGGCACAATGCCGACTTAAGTACAAGAAAACTGACTCTACCTACTGTATATGTTTGAACCATTCCTGTGACACTAGTTATACATTCCGATGATTCACTTTAGGTTTACTGTATCCCTCAGACCTTCTTATTGACGATGAAACACAGAAATTGCATCGGAATTAAATAAAAAAGGCACAATGCCGACTTAAGTACAAGAAAACTTACTCTTCTTATTGTCTATATTTTGAACCATTCCTGTGAGACTAGTTATAGATTCCGATGCTTCACTTCAGGTTTACTGTATCCCTCTAACCTTCTTATTGACGATGAAACACAGATATTGCATCGGAATTAAGTACAAAAGGCACAATGCCGACTTAAGTACAAGAAAACTGACTCTTCCTACTGTATATGTTTGAACCATTCCTGTGACACTAGTTATAGATTCCGATGATTCACTTCAGGTTTACTGTATCCCTCTGACCTTCTTATTGACGATGAAACACAGAAATTGCATCGGAATTAAATAAAAAAGGCACAATGCCGACTTAAGTACAAGAAAACTTACTCTTCTTATTGTCTATATTTTGAACCATTCCTGTGATACTAGTTATAGATTCCGATGCTTCACTTCAGGTTCACTGTATCCCTCTAACCTTCTTATTGACGATGAAACACAGAAATTGCATCGGAGTTAAATACAAAAGGCACAATGCCGACTTAAGTTCAAGAAAACTGACTCTTCTTACTTTCTATGTTTTGAACCATGCCTGTGACACTAGTTATAGATTCCGATGCTTCACTTCGCATTTACTGTATCCCTCTGACCTTCTTATTGACGATGAAACACAGATATTGCATCGGAATTAAGTACAAAAGGCACAATGCCGACTTAAATACAAGAAAACTGTTTCTTCTTACTGTCTATGTTATGAACCATTCCTGTGACACTAGTTATAGATTCCGATGCTTTACTTGAGGTTTACTGTATCCCTCTGACCTTCTTATTGACGATGAAACACAGAAATTGCATCGGAATTAAATACAAAAGGTACAGTGCCGACTTAAGTACAAGAAAACTGACTCTTCTTACTGTCTATGTTTGAACCATTCATGTGATATTAGTTATAGATTCCGATGCTTCACTTCAGTTATACAGTATCCCTCTGACCTTCTTATTGACGATGAAACACAGAAATTGCATCGGAATTAAATACAAAAGGCACAATGCAGACTTAAGTACAAGAAAACTGACTCTTCTTACTGTCTATGTTTTGAACCATTCCTGTGACACTAGTTATAGATTCCGATGCTTTACTTGAGGTTTACTGTATCCCTCTGACCTTCTTATTGACGATGAAACACAGAAATTGCATCGGAATTAAATACAAAAGGCACAGTGCTGACTTAAGTACAAGAAAACTGACTCTTCTTACTGTCTATGTTTGAACCATTCATGTGATACTAGTTATAGATTCCGATGCTTCACTTCAGCTTTACTGTATCCCTCTGACCTTCTTATTGACGATGAAACACAGAAATTGCATCGGAATTAAATAGAAAAGGCACAATGCTGTCTTAAGTACAAGAAAACTCTCTCTTCTTATTGTCTATGTTTTGAACCATTCCTGTGACACTAGTTATATATTGCGATGCTTCACCTCAGGTTTACTGTATCTCTCTGACCTTCTTATTGTCGATGAAACACAGAAATTGCATCGGAATTAAATACAAAAGGCACTATGCCGACTTAAGTAGAAGAAAACTGACTCTTCTTACTGTGTATGTTTTGAACCTTTCCTGTGACACTAGTTATGGATTCCGATGCTTCACTTCAGGGTTACTGTACCCCTCTGACCTTCTTATTGACGATGAAACACGGAAATTGCATCGGAATTAAATAGAAATGGCACAATGCCGACTAAAGTACAAGAAAACTGACTCTTCTTAATGTCTATGTTTTGAACCATTCCTGTGACACTAGTTATGGATTCCGATGATTCACCTCAGGTTTACTATAGCTCTCTGACCCTCTTATTGACGATGAAACACAGAAATTGCAACGGAATTAAATACAGAAGGCACAATGCCGACTTAAGTACAAGAAAACTGACTCTTATTACTGTCTAACTTTTGAGCCATTCCTGTGACACTAGTTATAGATTCCGATGCTTCACTGCAGCTTTACTGTATCCCTCTGACCTTCTTATTGACGATGAAACACAGAAATTGCATCGGAATTAAATACAAAAGGCACAATGCCGACTTAAGTGCAAGATAACTGACTCTTCTTACTGTCTATGTTTTGAACCATTCATGTGACACTAGTAATAGATTCCGATGTTTCACTTCAGGTTTACTGTATCCCTCTGACCTTCTTATTGACAATGAAACACTGAAATTGCATCGGAGTTAAACACAAAAGGCACAATGCCGACTTTAGTACAAGAAAACTGACTCTTCTTACAGTCTATGTTTTGAACCATTCCTGTGACACTAGTTATAGATTCCGATGCTTTACTTCAGATTTACTGTATCCCTCTGACCTTCTTGGTGACAATGAAACACAGATATTGCATCGGAATTAACTAGAAAAGGCACAATGTCGACTTAAGTACAAGAAAACTGACTCTTCTTACTGTGTATGATTTGAACCATTCCTGTGACACTAGTTATAGATTCCGATACTTTACTTGAGGTTTACTGTATCCCTCTGACCTTCTTATTGACGATGAAACACAGAAATTGCATCGGAAGTAAATACAAAAGGCACAATGCCGACTTATGTACAAGAAAACCGACTGTTCTTACTGTCTATGTTTTGAACCATTCCTGTGAAACTAGTTATAGATTCCGATGATTCACCTCAGGTTTACTGTAGCTCTCTGACCTTCTTATTGACGATGAAACACAGAAATTGCAACGGAATTAAATACAGAAGGCACAATGCCGACTTAAGTACAAGAAAACAGACTCTTATTACTGTCTAAGTTTTGAGCCATTCCTGTGACACTAGTTATAGATTCCGATGCTTCACTGCAGCTTTACTGTATCCCTCTGACCTTCTTATTGACGATGAAACACAGAAATTGCATTGGAATTAAATACAAAAGGCACAATGCCGACTTAAGTGCAAGATAACTGACTCTTCTTACTGTCTATGCTTTGAACCATTCATGTGACACTAGTAATAGATTCCGATGCTTCACTTCAGGTTTACTGTATCCCTCTGACCTTCTTATTGACAATGAAACACTGAAATTGCATCGGAGTTAAACACAAAAGGCACAATGCCGACTTAAGTACAAGAAAACTGACTCTTCTTACAGTCTATGTTTTGAACCATTCCTGTGACACTAGTTATAGATTCCGATGCTTCACTTCAGATTTACTGTATCCCTCTGACCTTCTTGTTGACAATGAAACACAGATATTGCATCGGAATTAAATAGAAAAGGCACAATGCCGACTTAAGTACAAGAAAACTGACTCTTCTTACTGTGTATGATTTGAACCATTCCTGTGACACTAGTTATAGATTCCGATGCTTTACTTGAGGTTTACTGTATCCCTCTGACCTTCTTATTGACGATGAAACACAGAAATTGCATCGGAAGTAAATACAAAAGGCACAATGCCGACTTATGTACAAGAAAACCGACTGTTCTTACTGTCTATGTTTTGAACCATTTCTGTGAAACTAGTTATAGATTCCGATGCTTCACTTCAAGTTTACTGTATCCCTCTGACCTTCTTATTGACGATGAAACACAGAAATTGCATCGGAGTTAAATACAAAATGCACAATGCCGACTTAAGTTCAAGAAAACTGACTCTTCTTACATTCTATGTTTTGAACCATGCCTGTGACACTAGTTATAGATTCCGATGCTTCACTTCAGATTTACTGTATCCCTCTGACCTACTTATTGACGATGAAACACAGAAACTGCAGGAATTAAATACAAAAGGCACAATGCCTACTTATGTACAAGAAAACCGACTCTTCTTACTGTCTATGTTTGAACCATTGATGTGTCACTAGTTACAGATTCCGATGCTTCACTTCAAGTTTACTGTATCCCTCTGACCTTCTTATTGACGATGAAACACAGAAATTGCATCTTAATTAAATACAAAAGGCACAATCCCGACTTAAGTACTAGAAAACTGACTCTTCCTACTGTATATGTTTGAACCATTCCTGTGACACTAGTTATAGATTCCGATGATTCACTTCAGGTTACTGTATCCCTCTGACCTTATTGACGATGAAACACAGAAATTGCATCTGAATTAAATAAAATAGGCACAATGCCGACTTAAGTACAAGAAAACTTACTCTTCTTATTGTCTATATTTTGAACCATTCCTGTGATACTAGTTATAGATTCCGGTGCTTCACTTCAGGTTTACTGTATCCCTCTAACCTTCTTATTGACGATGAAACACAGAAATTGCATCGGAGTTAAATACAAAAGGCACAATGCCGACTTAAGTTCAAGAAAACTGACTCTTCTTACTTTCTATGTTTTGAACCATGCCTGTGACACTAGTTATAGATTCCGATGCTTCACTTCGGATTTACTGTATCCCTCTGACCTTCTTATTGACGATGAAACACAGATATTGCATCGGAATTAAGTACAAAAGGCACAATGCCGACTTAAATACAAGAAAACTGTTTCTTCTTACTGTCTATGTTATGAACCATTCCTGTGACACTAGTTATAGATTCCGATGCTTTACTTGAGGTTTACTGTATCCCTCTGACCTTCTTATTGACGATGAAACACAGAAATTGCATCGGAATTAAATACAAAAGGCACAGAGCCGACTTAAGTACAAGAAAACTGACTCTTCTTACTGTCTATGTTTGAAACATTCATGTGATACTAGTTATAGATTCCGATGCTTCACTTCAGGTTTACTGTATCCCTCTGACCTTCTTATTGACGATGAAACACAGAAATTGCATCGGAATTAAATACAAAAGGCACAATGCAGACTTAAGTACAAGAAAACTGACTCTTCTTACTGTCTATGTTTTGCACCATTCCTGTGACACTAGTTATAGATTCCGATGCTTTACTTGAGGTTTACTGTATCCCTCTGACCTTCTTATTGACGATGAAACACAGAAATTGCATCGGAATTAAATACAAAAGGCACTATGCCGACTTAAGTACAAGAAAACTGACTCTTCTTACTGTCTATGTTTTGAACCATTCCTGTGACACTAGTTATGGATTCCGATGCTTCACTTCAGGTTTACTGTACCCCTCTGACCTTCTTATTGACGATGAAACACGGAAATTGCATCGGAATTAAATAGAAATGGCACAATGCCGACTAAAGTACAAGAAAACTGACTCTTCTTAATGTCTATGTTTTGAACCATTCCTGTGACACTAGTTATGGATTCCGATGATTCACCTCAGGTTTACTGTAGCTCTCTAACCTTCTTATTGACGATGAAACACAGAAATTGCAACGGAATTAAATACAGAAGGCACAATGCCGACTTAAGTACAAGAAAACTGACTCTTATTACTGTCTAAGTTTTGAGCCATTCCTGTGACACTAGTTATAGATTCCGATGCTTCACTGCAGCTTTACTGTATCCCTCTGACCTTCTTATTGACGATGAAACACAGAAATTGAATCGGAATTAAATACAAAAGGCACAATGCTGACTTAAGTGCAAGATAACTGACTCTTCTTACAGTCTATGTTTATGAACCATTCATGTGACACTAGTAATAGATTCCGATGTTTCACTTCAGGTTTACTGTATCCCTCTGACCTTCTTATTGACAATGAAACACTGAAATTGCATCGGAGTTAAACACAAAAGGCACAATGCCGACTTAAGTACAAGAAAACTGACTCTTCTTACAGTCTATGCTTTGAACCATTCCTGTGACACTAGTTATAGATTCCGATGCTTCACTTCAGATTTACTGTATCCCTCTGACCTTCTTGTTGACAATGAAACACAGATATTGCATCGGAATTAAATAGAAAAGGCACAATGCCGACTTAAGTACAAGAAAACTGAGTCTTCTTACTGTGTATGATTTGAATCATTCCTGTGACACTAGTTATAGATTCCGATGCTTTACTTGAGGTTTACTGTATCCCTCTGACCTTCTTATTGACGATGAAACACAGAAATTGCATCGGAAGTAAATACAAAAGGCACAATGCCGACTTATGTACAAGAAAACCGACTGTTCTTACTGTCTATGTTTTGAACAATTTCTGTGAAACTAGTTATAGATTCCGATGCTTCACTTCATGTTTACTGTATCCCTCTGACCTTCTTATTGACGATGAAACACAGAAATTGCATCTTAATTAAATACAAAAGGCACAATGCCGACTTAAGTACAAGAAAACTGACTCTTCCTACTGTATATGTTTGAACCATTCCTGTGACACTAGTTATAGATTCCGATGATTCACTTCAGGTTTACTGTATCCCTCTGACCTTCTTATTGACAATGAAACACAGAAATTGCATCGGAATTAAATAAAAAAGGCAAAATGCCGACTTAAGTACAAGAAAACTTACTCTTCTTATTGTCAATATTTTGAACCATTCCTGTGAGACTAGTTATAGATTCCGATGCTTCACTTCAGGTTTACTGTATCCCTCTAACCTTCTTATTGACGATGAAACACAGAAATTGCATCGGAGTTAAATACAAAATGCACAATGCCGAATTAAGTTCAAGAAAACTGACTCTTCTTACATTCTATGTTTTGAACCATGCCTGTGACACTAGTTATAGATTCCGATGCTTCACTTCAGATTTACTGTATACCTCTGACCTACTTATTGACGATGAAACACAGAAATTGCAGGAATTAAATACAAAAGGCACAATGCCTACTTATGTACAAGAAAACCGACTCTTCTTACTGTCTATGTTTGAACCATTCATGTGACACTAGTTACAGATTCCGATGCTTCACTTCAAGTTTACTGTATCCCTCTGACCTTCTTATTGACGATGAAACACAGAAATTGCATCTTAATTAAATACAAAAGGCACAATGCCGACTTAAGTACTAGAAAACTGACTCTTCCTACTGTATATGTTTGAACCATTCCTGTGACACTAGTTATAGATTCCGATGATTCACTTCAGGTTACTGTATCCCTCTGACCTTATTGACGATGAAACACAGAAATTGCATCTGAATTAAATAAAAAAGGCACAATGCCGACTAAAGTACAAGAAAACTTACTCTTCTTATTGTCTATATTTTGAACCATTCCTGTGATACTAGTTATAGATTCCGATGCTTCACTTCAGGTTTACTGTATCCCTCTAACCTTCTTATTGACGATGAAACACAGAAATTGCATCGGAGTTAAATACAAAAGGCACAATGCCGACTTAAGTTCAAGAAAACTGACTCTTCTTACTTTCTATGTTTTGAACCATGCCTGTGACACTAGTTATAGATTCCGATGCTTCACTTCGGATTTACTGTAACTCTCTGACCTTCTTATTGACGATGAAACACAGATATTGCATCGGAATTAAGAACAAAAGGCACAATGCCGACTTAAGTACAAGAAAACTGACTCTTCTTACTGTCTATGTTTTCAACCATTCCTGTGACACTAGTTATAGATTCCGATGCTTTACTTTAGGTTTACTGTATCCCTCTGACCTTCTTATTGACGATGAAACACAGAAATTGCATCGGAATTAAATACAAAAGGCACAGAGCCGACTTAAGTACAAGAAAACTGACTCTTCTTACCGTCTATGTTTGAACCATTCATGTGATACTAGTTATAGATTCCGATGCTTCACTTCAGGTTTACTGTATCCCTCTGACCTTCTTATTGACGATGAAACAAAGAAATTGCATCGAAATTAAATACAAAAGGCACAATGCAGACTTAAGTACATGAAAACTAACTCTTCTTACTGTCTATGTTTGAACCATTCCTGTGACACTAGTCATAGATTCCGATGCTTCAATTCAGGGTTACTGTATCCCTCTGACCTACTTATTGACGATGAAACACAGAAATTGCATCGGAATTAAATACAAAAGGCACAATGCCGACTTAAGTACAAGATAACTGACTCTTCTTACTGTCTATGCTTTGAACCATTCCTGAGACACTAGCTATAGACTCCGATGCTTCACTTCAGGTTTACTGTATCCCTCTGACCTTCTTATTGACGATGAAACACAGAAATTGCATCGGAATTAAATAGAAAAGGCACAATGCTGTCTCAAGTACAAGAAATCTCTCTCTTCTTATTGGCTATGTTTTGAACCATTCCTGTGACACTAGTTATAGATTGCGATGCTTCACTTCAGGTTTACTGTATCTCTCTGACCTTCTTATTGACGATGAAACACAGAAATTGCATCTGAATTAAATACAAAAGGCACAATGCCGACTTAAGTACAAGAAAACTGACTCTTCTTACTGTCTATGTTTTGAACCATTCCTGTGACACTAGTTATGGATTCCGATGCTTCACTTCAGGGTTACTGTATCCCTCTGACCTTCTTATTGACGATGAAACACGGAAATTGCATCGTTATTAAATAGAAATGGCACAGTGCCGACTAAAGTACAAGAAAACTGACTCTTCTTACTGTCTATGTTTTGAACCATTCCTGTGACACTAGTTATGGATTCCGATGATTCACCTCAGGTTTACTGTAGCTCTCTGTCCTTCCTATTGACGATGAAACACAGAAATTGCAACGGAATTAATTACAGAAGGCACAATGCTGACTTAAGTACAAGAAAACTGACTCATATTACTGTCTAAGTTTTGAGCCATTCCTGTGACACTAGTTATAGATTCCGCTGCTTCACTGCAGCTTTACTGTATCCCTCTGACCTTCTTATTGACGATGAAACACAGAAATTGCATCGGAATTAAATACCAAAGGCACAATGCCGACTTAAGTACAAGAAAACTGACTCTTCTTACTGACTATGTTTTGAACCATTCCTGTGACACTAGTTATAGATTCCGATGCTTCACTTCAGGTTTACTGTATCCATCTGACCTTCTTATTGACGTTCAAACACAGAAATTGCATCGGAATTAAATACAAAAGGCACAATGCCGACGTAAGTGCGAGATAACTGACTCTTCTTACTGTCTATGTTTTGAACCATTCATGTGACACTAGTTATAGATTCCGATGCTTCACTTCAGGTTTACTGTATCCCTCTGACCTTGTTATTGACGATGAATTATAGAAATTACATCGGAATTAAATACAAAAGGCACAATGCCGACTTAAGTACATGAAAACTGTCTCTTCTTACAGTCTATGTTTTGAACCATTCCTGTGACACTAGTTATAGATTCCGATGCTTCACTTCAGATTTACTGTATCCCTCTGACCTTCTTA